>NC_090440.1:776350828-776653858 GCF_031143425.1 Pleurodeles waltl | reverse complement strand
CATTGGGCATCCTGCAAACTTCAAACCAGGAAATAGGCATATCTGTGAAGTCCATATCAAGCGGTGGTAAGGAGCCCACATCTACTCCTTGCTGTGTGATGCTTTGCCATGTTCGAGATAGTGGCTCGGCAACTTTGAGTTGATGCCGCAAACGTCTGTGAGCCTGTGCCTCTGGAACTGCTGGGCACCTCATAAGCAGAACCCAGACAGACATCATTTGGTGGGACTGCTGAGTTGTGCTTTTCACTAGGTACAAATCCTGTATTATTCTCTAATATCTGACACCCATAATCTGTTCTTTCTGGGAGTTTTTCAAACCTCCCTCTTTTATAAATGTTTTATTCTTGCGTACCATTTTGTATATCTTTCCATGGTCATTTTTAAAACCTTTAAATAACTTCTTTGATCATGTATTACTGTCGTACTGTGAGGACGGTCAAGACCCTGACTTATAAAGTGTGCTGCCGTTTGATGATGCAAGTCCAAAAAGCACATTTGACACCCCTAGCGCGATCTTTTACCTCTTGGAAATGGACCAAATAAACCAAGTCCTTCACACGCACACATACAATCACAACGATGGGTTTACATCGCTTTCAATAACAACTTTCATGCATATGGTTCCTGTGACTTTGGACTCCTTCTAGCCCCATTGAGAAATGACCAGCCTCAACATTTTACAACAGATTAATATCACGGCAGTGCTGTAATAATTTTAGAAAGATTGCACAAGATAACAAATACTGCATGGAAGTGAAAGTGACAAACATGAATGCTGCCCCTTTTAATGCTGATTTAGTATTCTGGTATACAAATTATGAGAAGTCCAGTTTGTAGAGTCCCATGAGTGCCAGAAGATACTGGCTCTGACAACTCTGGTCTTTCCCATGTGGTGTCCTGGAGCACCTGTACTGCAGACCCCACACCCCACCAAATACCCATTTTGTGCACCTGACTATTAGGGTAGCGAGGCAGATCAGTCAAAGCAACCAAACAAACACGTAATTACCTGTTTAGCACATGCTTTTTCTCATAAAAAGGAAACGTGCTGTTTGATACACAAAACTAAATATTACATACAAATTAATAAATATATACAAAATGGCAGGTGGAAATATTTACGGAGACTCTTTCTAAAGGTCCTCACAAGTTGTGTGGGCTCACACTGAAGAAGAGTCAGAAAGATCATGTAACTCCCTAAATGTACCCTGGTGCCCCTATGCTGCAGGTAGTGGTCTGCACACCAACAAACCATTCTTCCTAAAAACACAATACCCACAATTGCATGTACCACAACATGAGAAGTGCATTAATAGTCGGGCCTATTAGCTCCGTAGAAACAATCACCATGACAGTCAAGTGTAAATCATAAGACCTGATCCATGATGACTCTCACATCAAACCTATTTCAAGAATACGCACTGTGTGTAACCTTCATTGACATTACAAGTGTGCAGTAATTTAAACTATAATTTGGTACATGCCAACAAAGTGTTCAAATGGTGAATAGTTCAGTGTTAGGAACTTAATTTCATAATGCCTATAGTCCGCTGGTTCTACTACTACTGGCCGCCTTGTTGTCTTGAAAGGCTTCGGTGCACTGTCACATGTCGCCTCCAGCCAGAACTAGTCCACAGATGTCCAAGAACACCCCACTCCAGTGTCAAGATGCCAGGCAAATATATATTTTACTGTTCCAGAGAGGGAGTGGAGACACCACTGCCACAAACTGTGGTGATTGAACTGAAAGAGTCCCACAAAGTATAAGACTGGAATCTTCTCTAGGCAGGGGTTCAGCCTCATAGTAGGCCCTTCCCTTTTCTTCTGGTGTCTGTCTCTTTCAACTTTCAAATTCTCACCCTGAGACATGGTGTCAAAAGATAAGGTGAAGAGTTCTAGAAGGTGGGACTCTTTACTAAATCTAGAGATTCCACATCACCCTTTAACCTGACAGGCACTTTCTAGAAGCAGCCCATAGGCCGGCCTAACCCTCTGCAGAGCATCTTGGGTATCTTTAAAATGACGTAATCAAGCGGTGGTCAGTAGAATCTCTCCCAGTACCCTAGCTCCTCCTCTAAGTGACACTATAAAACGTATTACTTTTCCTCAAAGGGAGCCCCTAGTGTTGCTGATTCAACTTGTTCCCCCTTTGTCCCTATGAGAAGGCCATGCCTAGGATTGCCTGCTGGAGTCAGCTCATGACCTTATGCAGATTTCCCCTACTTCTCTTACCAGAAGAAGGCTATTCCCAAGGAAATGGGCCTATTGTCCCTGAATGACTCTGAACAACCAGCGGGTCATCAATTTATTTAGCTTTCCCCCAGCAGGGTGGTTAAAATCTCAACAGTGTGGACTCTGGAAAATAATGGTAAAATCAAAAAAAATATATTCTATTTGCTCTGTGGACATTTTTAAACATAAGGAAAATCACTACAAATGCTTCTCTATGATGAATGAATTGACGTATATGTTGGTCAACATAGGGCCTTATATTAAAAGTCAATCAGTGGGGTTATCAACCAAGTCAGTTTTAGCAGACGTTTACGGTGAGTGCGACTCAATTCATGAGACTCGTCTATAATAGAGCTCTAAATACCAGAGGTCTAAAATAAAAATAAAAAAAAACTGAGAGCATTAGGTGAATCGCGACCCTCTAGCTAACATATGCCTAAAAGTACTTTGAAGCAGTGACTCTTTAATACGAGTAGTGTTCATTATTAGTTTGCTTCTGAGATTTACCTCAACTCTGCCTCTTAAAAATCTTTAACAGTTCTTTGCATGATTTCTGACTGGCTTATTTCTGACTTCACCACAAGTATAACAATAAAACCTTGCTTTGTTTCTCAGGCATTGGCACAAAATAACTCTCAAATAAATATGTTTTCATAAGACACCTGAGTGATTTTTAGGTGTAAACATGCAAGAATATATTAAAAATGGAGCTGATTTTGAAGTCATTTTGTTGTTGTTTCTAGACATTTAGGGCCTGATTCTAACTTTGGAGGACGGTGTTAAACCGTCCCAAAAGTGGCGGATATACCACCTACCGTATTACGAGTTCCATAGGATATAATGGACTCGTAATACGGTAGGTGGTATATCCGCCACTTTTGGGACGGTTTAACACCGTCCTCCAAAGTTAGAATCAGGCCCTTAGTCACCAAGGTGGACTAAATATGGTGGATTGTGCAACATCAGTCCCTTTACACTAGTTACAATTAAACACTCTGTCCATATTCTATGAACACTGATGAGTCTACCAGTGTAGATACTGAATACTTCTAATAACCAAAACCATGTTGGGGTATGTGCCCTAGATGAATGAAAAAGTTGCTGCATGAGGTGTTACATTATGTGCACAGACCTGCCATCCCATTCAAACCTCCATCGTACAGTTGATGCAGTTGGCTCGGACCTACATGACTGGAAGTGACAGCTTTGCATATTGATAAAGAACCTAATTTCAACACCTAAGAAAGTCGGCCACTATGTATTGGATGACTAAGATTGCAACTATTTAAACGTCTGTACATTGCAAGTGAGATGACTACAGAAGTTCATGCCACATGTGGACACGAAGGGTCACTGCTCAGTGAAACAGCTACAATGGATCGCTTTCCATAAAAGGATTTGGTTTAAGATTGTATGCATGACACACAGATCACTTTGTAGAAGGTCTCCCAGGTTTCTTTAAAAAACTATTGTCTTCAGTTTTCCCATCCTCATCTTATGGACATGTCCATCACTTTCTACTAAAGAGCCAGAGTTCACTAATGGGAAACTTAGTAGACAATACTTCTCAGTTCTCACTCTGACCCTATTGAATTCACATCAACTGGACATGGGAGGAATTTCCCATGTTTTCACCTTTAGAAAAGATCTTAATCCTTGCTTGCTTTTTCAAATGTTCAGCAGATGAACTGATATCTTCTTAATACTTGCTTGCCAGAGTGAAAAGGGTTGTATGTCAGAACATTGATAGCAAATATATAATTCCCCAAGTATATAATGGACTAAATATTGTTTACAAAACATTGCTCGTTTGGTTGTAGATTTTCCATTATTGACTCTAATGGGGTGATACTTTTACAAACAATACTTAGGACACCAATTTTGTTTCAGGTGATATTTAGACCACAATAGTCTGTGCAATACTGCATTGAAAGCCTATGTCTGCATGTGTGCTCTATAACATAAAATGTAACATAACGTTACATAACATTACATGTCCCCAATTGAAACATTCTCATAGCACACTGGGTTAATTAACCTCCTTTGAAATAGTAAATTGCTTTGTGCAGTCCCATGCTTTCAGAATATTCTGAATCTAGCATTGCACTGAAATCTGTAAATAATGTGATCCTTCAAATTCACACTAGACCAGGCCCACAATAAATGCATCAGTATGTTTTACCTGTCATTAGCTATTGTGGGGAAGAAACAAAATATTGCAGTATAAGGAATTAATGCACTTTACTGTCTCTTACCGTTTGTTACTTCATATCATTACCTGATAATATTACACCTAACACTAAATACATTTTGTCACACATACTAATAAAACACAACACAGAACGTGACAATATTGAACTAATTTGCTGTGGATAAATGCATACTTATTTATACAGCTCTTTCAAGAAGAATTGTTCAGCTACATAGATCTGCTGTTAGCCAATATGTAATTTTATCACTAAATATTTGCCATCATTTTTTTGCAGTGGTATATGGTGCAAAGTCGACCTGTAGGTATTGGAGTGCTTTACATGAGCACCAGTTGCATTACACCAGGCGCATTCAATAATTTATGCAAGGGTGATTAAGTGGTCTGCCCATTGTTGGACTTGACCCTATATGCAGGGATCAGCCCCAAACATTTTCTCCTTCAAGCCTCCTATTTTGCTGAATGCGTTTCTGTTGGCATTGAGTCTCTGCTCTTCACCACTGCTAACCAGTTCTAAAGTGCTTATGCTCTCTCCCTGAATCATGGTAAAATTACCCTACTCCTGAATGGCACATTTATTTTACTGTAAATTCCAAGTATATGGTTGCTACAATGTACACATGGCTTGTAAACTTAAATGCTACTAGTTAGTCTGCAGCACTCACTCTCCCACCCACTAAAGTAGCACTTAAAAACATGCCTAAAGCATGCGATTACGGCCTGTAGCCAGCTTTAACCTGCCTATTCTATCTGGCAAGATAAACCTTCTTTCAAGATTAAACGTTCCTTTTAAATACATATGTCACCCCATGGTAGGCCCTAAAGACCCATGGGGCAGGGTGCATTGTATTTAAAACATAGGGCATGTGGATTTAAGTTTTGCATGTCCTACTGTTAAAGTTGGATTTTAAGTCACAATTCAGAAAATGGCACTTTTAAAAAGTTGGCATTTCCTTACCCTAACCATCTGGTGGCAGTTGCCAGTGACCTGGGTCACATGACAGTGAAAGATTTTGCTGATGGGGTTTGTTTATTTCTGCCACACAGTGTGGCAAAGGCGACAGGGTATGGGGCTGTTCCCCACCCCACTTACATTTGAAAGGAACTTGTCTCCAGTACATACTAAGAAACCTGGCACTAGTCTTTTGTTACATCAGACCTATCGGAACCCTTACGGGAAGAGATTTCCAGAACCAGATATGGGGGTAGCCTATGGTGCCCCCTTCACTTCAAAGGCTGACACCAGGTATAAATATTGCACCCTCAGAACACCACTTCAATACATTCCTGGACCTGTGGAAGGCTTCAGAGGGACTGCCTGGACCCCCTAGAGGACTTCCCTGCTGCTACAGAGGACTGGCCTGCTACTTGAAGGCCTGCCTTGCTGCTTGAAGGAGAAACAGATGATTTATTTGAACCCATTAGCAACAGAATTAACTTTGGCTCTACCTCTTGTATAAGCTACAGGGACATAACAAGGACCTTGAACCCTACACCTGATCTCTGCTGGAGTGAGGAATCATAGCCCCACATTATGGTTCCTTGGAACTGATGTTAGAGGTGCTGCTCCTGTCTGAACCTAAACGTTGGAGAGACGCGGGAATGTGCACTGTTCCCCCTGGCTCCGTAACAGAGTGCTGCTTCAAATCCTGAAATGCACATGTCAGGATGAACACAGCCAGAGACCAGTCCAACCCAGCATGTGCACTTAAGCGGATGCTGCCGGTATTGTCATTCATCGGCACTGGACACCCCTTCCTGCCTTGACCTTGTGCCAGCAGACTGCTGTACTAAGTTGTAGAGCAACCAGGGTCTGAGTCTCTAGATGGGACTTCATTTTTATGAAATGGCATCACTGGTGCCTCATAAAGGGAGGTGCCAATGACCTAGCACCCCAGAAAATAAGCTGCCCATTGTATACGGGCTGTTTTTTGGTTGTGTGATTGGCTAACAGGGGCACTTCTAATTTGGTGCCCAGGCCTATTTGTTTGTCCCAGACCGACCCCATTGAGTTGATCTGAAAATACACTGTTGTTCTCTGCAATTTCTCCTCTCCCATAGTAGCTGTATCTTCTGACAGTGACTGATAGGATTGTGAGACAGATTACTTAAAATCGGCATTGTTACCAACGTTTTCAAATGCTGTTTTATACATTTGTACTGCTTTTGCAATAAACAGTATACTTTTTCTAATATTATAGACACAATGGGGGTTAAGGTAGGGTGACTTTGAACAGAAATCTAGTTAATAATAATTTCAGTAAGGCTCTACTTCGTTTCTTGATGCCTTGCCAAGGCAGACTCAGCTTTGCATTATTTCATGGTCGATAAAAACTGAGTACCATAAACTGGGTAACAGTAGCATTGGCTGCGCTATATACGTTTTTTTTTATTATTGTGGCATATACAATTATTTTCGACCTCCTAACGCAGGCATTTATTTAAATAGTTTTTTGCTGACGGTATATTCATGTATAAAACAGCTTGGAACTTTTTACTTTGCTTTACGCTATTTTGAAGTGTGCTAAGTTGTAATATGGAAAAATAACAAAAGAGCTCGCCTAAAAAACCTGGAATTTATTAGAAAATCCCTTTTCCAGACTTCCGACAAAATATGTGTCGGACTGTTTCGTGAAAGGATACTGGAAATCGTCTGTTCTCTCTGTTTGCAAAGCCCTCTTAAGCATGCTGGCTTCCAGTACCTTGAGTGTGTTCAATTTCTTCCTCGGAAAGCATCCTTGCCAGTTTCGTAAACATTCCATAAACTTAATAAGATGCTGCATGTGTGGCTACAAGTGCTAACAGAAGCTTGCCCGGTCTAGCATAAAGTAACCAGTGACGGAAAATGATAATTTCTTCCTCCCACGACCCTGATTCACAAAGTCCTTTCTGTGAGTTGTTGTGTTTTACACCTTCCATAGCCATGATTTACTGCTGGATTAGGCTCAGATCCTTGAAGAAATCAGAGGTACGAATGGCAAAAGGATAACACCGATATATGTGAGGCTCCTCGTTTTACCATTTTTTCACAGATAGTTGGAAACTATGTATTTCTCCATGTGTAGTTTTTTAGAACAGAAAAATGCCTTTGAGTGCCTCTCCCTGATGTCACTCTGAACTTCCAAGCAAAAACGTGTGTTCAGATTGACAGCAATTGGAGTTAAAAATGATATGGGGTGGGATCCCTACTACACTTGAAGATGTGAACGGACGTTTGCCCCACAGATATACAGCTGACTTCGTTGTCCTTATTGTGACTGCGAAAACCAATAGAGAGTGTATATACGTAAACATACTAACTACAGTTTAATTTTGTTATCCAGGACAAAACAAATATGGATAAATACCAAAAAGATGATCGAAAACTCAACATAAATAAGTTAAAGCACAAAGCCTTAAACATCTTAAATAGGAACAGGACAATATATTTAAATAGAGCAACATTCAACCTAAGGCATCTTGGTGCTTATCCGACAAGCAAGCACAGATATACTAATCCAGCAGGTTCTTACCTACTGTATAGATTTAATATAAAGCGGGTGATTATTCCACAACCTCAATCCCATACATGAAAGTGATTTTCCATCCATCCTCGCTTTATTGATTCGTGGTATAGCAAAGAGTGCTCAGGGGCTTAGCTTGGTCAGTATGATTGGGGGCGTGTGAGTTTCAGAATTCCCAACACTCACTCTGGGACATCATGTTAAAACACATGAGAAGCAGGACATGAGGGGGCTTAAAGGGTAGTGTAAAGAGAAAGAAGTGCTGATTGTTAAGGTAGGTAAAACACAATGGCATTAAAACTATTCAACATTTGTTAACACCTTCAACACGTAGAGCGAGGCATGTAAAAATCCCAGGTGAAAACCAACACACACTTTACGTTACCAGACTGAAAGCACTTGTACCCAACTATTTACTGCAGAATACATTTTTAGGGGGGGTGTAGCACCCCAAACATCCCACCCCCTCCTCCCCCAGCGCTTTGCCCCTGAAAGTGCTCTTGAATTAGAACAGAGACCTCTAGGGGGTGTATGTAATTGAATCTGACTGCTAGTGGAGTTTTTTCTATTCCCCAAAATATTCTGAACACAAGGCAGAGAACATTAAACAAAATGGGAAAGCATAACACAGCAGTCCACCTCCAACTTTACTGAAATGATGCAGAGGGGCTTTTATATCCACCTTGATTTACAAAGTCAAAAGCAATTTTTTCTTTTTACTAGAAGAGGTCAAAGCATCCTCATTAAAAAAACAAATTTCACGCTGTACCCCTGTTTACATGTGTCCCATATAGGTATGTTATAACTATTGCCACCCCAACAAGATAATACTACAGAGTTTCAAATATTCAGAGTGCCATTATTATATCCCATTTCAAGATTCCCATTTCAAATGGGGAATAATGTGCGGATTTTGGTGCTTTCTTCACCAAAATCTGCTTGCACCCTCTAAATTCCTTTTCTCTCCTATTAAAGTTCATTTGATTCGACTTTATCAAACCTAGTAATTACCAGATCGGGTAAACTTTGCACCATTCAAAATTATGATGCACAGCATAAACTGGTATTATGCAAGAATTGTAAAAAAATGGCACTCATAATCCAAGGCTGCTTATGTACAACAGTGTACTAATAACATACTGCTTACTAGATGTAGCGCAAGGTGATGATGTGTTTAACAGCTGTCTGACAAAATCTTGCCAACAAAAATATCGGCAACAAAAATATTGCCAAAAAATATCAAGGACCTAAATATCGTCTTTATATGTGAAGGCAAATATATTGATAATAAAAACATAGAAGAAAACAATACTGTAAAAAAATTGGTAATTATATAAAATTCAAATGATTATACAATATATAAACTTTAAAAATATGACATTTTAAAACACGCACACTAATAATAAAAAATAATATCACTAAATTATACCCTACAACTTAAAACCAAATAAAATGAAAATATATACTTTAAAATAATTATAAAAACTAGTAAATATGATATTGAAAAAATAAATATAACATTTATAGTAAACATTAATTATACATTTTTTATAATCACAAAAATAGATATTACATAATAAAACATGTATACAAAAACACAATAAAAACTAAATTAATAAAATAATACTGAAAAGGAGAAATAAAAAATACATTAACAAAGCATTCCAAATTCAAACAAAAAGATATTAAAACAACTGAAAAAAGTAGACTTGAAGGATAACATTCACTGCTCATGGTACCAGAACAGCAGTAGGGAAAGTGATGGACTTGAAAGAATCAGATTTCTATTCCCAATCCAACTTAAGCAGCAGTAGGGAAAGTGTTGGATGTTGGAGGAGTTAAAGTTACTCTTCCCACTCCATCCTAAGCAACATTAGGGAAAGTGTTAGACTTTGTAGGGGTTAGATCTACTATTTCTACTCTAAAACATCCAATCTAAACATTTGGAATAAAAAATCCAATATCATTTATGCAAAGTAATTAATATAGACTGTCCACAGAACAAAGAGTACACATATTTTGAAACAAAGTCTTGTGTAGTATGTTAAGTTGATTATTAATGACAGCGTTTTAATATTTAAATATGAGGCAAAAAAGGAGCACGTCTGACAGCCAGTATGTGTTTTGCCTCTTATTACCGTAAAGGCCTTGGCTTTTTTTCAAAGCTGAAATATTGAATTACAACGGATTATCTAATGAACAATATTTTTGAATATTGCGTTTTTGGTCCGACTGGTGTTCCACAGCACTCATGACAATCCTACCAAGAGTCACTAAGAGGTGACACGTGGATGGGGGAAATTTGTGGTATTAAAATAACTTTAATTGCAAAACCCACCATTTCAACCGTTATTTTTGCATTTGTCACCCCAAATGGGAAGGGTATTCCCAGACGTGGGTCCTGTGCTCACTATGCCACCAGATTCAAGCTGGCCTGGCTGAAGAGGGCTGATACCCCGAATCCGGTCCCAGGATGCTTATTTCTGGTCCAAGGAGGACCTGGCCTGGCAGTTCGGGCTGGACTGTTCCCATGGGGAACAGGGACAAGACTGATTTGCACATGGCTGGGTCCAAACCAGAATTGCATCGTGAGCAAAACAACTGATGGAATAAACCCAGATCTGTGACTGGGGGTGAATGTTTAATTTGGTCTAAATACAGGCCATCAACTGTTCTTTTTGCATTTTCACAAAGTTGGCATTTTCTTACTTTAGTCATTTGATGCCTACTGCCTGTCTCCAATACACGTCTGGGTTGGAGTGACAACTGTGCTTGTGCATTCCCTCTAGACAGCCATACACAAAGGGAGCTTAGGGGTGACTGGTGGGCCATCAACATCTTGATGAGCCATCCTGGGAAGGATGGCAGGAGGGAGCTGACAGACCTGAATAGGCAGCCTTCTGCCTCACACAAAGGGCTGCATATCCACCTGGAGTGAGTGCAGAGCCATGGGATGAAGTGAGGACCTCAGTACGCCTCAGTACTCTTCAAAGACCTTTCTTTGAAGTCTCCCCTCTTCAAAGGCACAACTGGGTATACGTCCTGGATGCCTGACTCCAACTTAGTACACTTCTGGACCTGTGGATACTCTGCCAGTAAGAAGGACTACTGTGCTGCACCAAGGACTGCTACTGTGTTGGGCTGCTACTCTACAAGGAACTGCTGACTGCTGTGCTGACCTGCTGCCTACTGCTCTCTTTCCTGGGGAAAGAGAACTGGACCTGCAACCTCCATCTTGAGCACAGGACCCCAGAGTGACTAAAAAAGGCTATTCTATTGGTCTCCTGATGTTAGCCTCATGCACATAACAGGCTCCACACAGCTCCTGGACCTGTCTTCTACAAGTTCCTGACCCCTAAGAAGTGACTCACAGGTCCCTGTGCAGATCTGCAGCTCTTGAAATCAAGCTTGTGCTGTTCACTTCGCTCTCACAAAGGATCATTGCGAGCGGGCGCAAGTTTGTCTTTTTGCATAGCAAGTATCACCACTCATGGCCGCGAGGGTCCATCCCGTCCATCTGCAATGTCCAGCTGCTCTTTGCGCTCCCTGGACCACTGCCAGCTATGCTCTCCTTGCTCCCAGCAAAATTATTTCCCGCGAACAAGACTCTTTGCATAATTCTAGAGACGGTAAAACTTCACTGCAACTTGTCTGGGACTGCACCAGACACATGGTCCATCGCGGTCAGCCTGAACTTTTGGATTTAACCCGGTCTAGTGCAACCAGATATCTCCGTTTGGTGCAGTATGCTTTTAAGCATTATATTGCATTTTAATGTTTAAACGTTCATATGTTGACTTCTACTGACTGGATGTTTGTCATTTTGGCCTTGTTTTGTTCATTAAATTATGTTCTATTTTTCTAATGTTAGTGGGTTATTTTTTTGTGGTGTTTACACTGTTTTACTGTTGGAATTGTTGCATAAATACTTCACACATTGCCTCTTAAGGTAAGTCTGACTGCTCTGTGCAAAGCTACCAGAGGATGAGCATAGGTTAATTTATGGTGTGTATCTGACTTTCACTGACCAGGATTGTAATTCCTTCTTGGACAGGGTGCATAGCTCACACAACCACAAACCCAATTTTTAACAGTTACTATTTGCAGTAGGGTAAAAAAAGAGTTCACATAATTAGAAATAAATTCCCTCAAAGTTTAATATTAAATTTGAAGCACTTTTGTTTAATGAAAGAAACACCAACAGAGAAAAATCTATTTGCCTAATTTATCTTACCTTCTACTAGTTGAAGAATATAGATGGCGAATTTCAACAGTTTTTTCACGGTCTGTTTTGTCTACGTGAAACAGGAATTGAGCAATATCTGGTTGCCCCATTCCCTATTACAAAAGCAACAAAAATGAATCATAGGAGAAAAGAAAAATAAGAGCGATCTGTGTCTTTTATTTCCCAAAGTTGGAAAAGTAAAATATTTGTAAAAAATATGAACCGTTCAAGACCTCTTACCTAGATATTTGTCACACCAACCATTTAAACAAAATCCTTCAGTATTCTTTAAACCACTGAAAGATATTGGTATAGCATCTTACGTATAAATGTTTGGTCGCTGATATTAACTTTTAAGTGTTTTGGATATGGGTTACAGTGTATTGTGAGGATGCTGTGTGTGGTTTATAAAAACACATGATACGTTTCCATACTAGCTGAGCACAATGGGAGGGTTTATCCGCTTTAGACAGGCAAGATGTTAGAATAACAATTGAGATTTTGAGCTTTCTGTCTCTCCTTCCTTGCCAAACACTCTCTTCCATAGCCGTAAATTAAGAATTTCTATTCTCCAAAATGTAAATTAATGTATCTCTCTATTTTTCCCTACATAATTAATTGGGACTTTTTTAAAGTTTTAGATCTAACAGATGCCCTGAAGAAGGCCATTAAGAATTATTCCAGAAGAACAAAGCAATTTGACATTAAACTGTATGCATCATTGTGCAAATTAATACTAATAAACATTTGTGTATTATAAAGGTTAACTATAAGTATGAGGTCACACTTTAAAAATGTGTTACTAGACAGCTGCCATATGGAAAAACAGTGCACTGCAAGCCGACTGCCTCCCCTGTACTGGACAGGGCATATTAGTCTTATATCAAGAGAAGACATTTCTAATTACTTGGTACCTTTTTAACATCAGAGTCTCATTTTGTTATTGTTTCATTAACTTTCATTATCTAGATGATTTTAGAATTCAATCATGCATGTCCTTCTATTACTACTTAGGCATGAAACAAAAATGCGAAAGAAAATAAGATGATAAATCACTGAAATGGAAAAACATGAAATAACTTGATAACATGAGACATGTCCGTCACGTTACAACAAAATGGATGTCAGCGCACTCCCTCAAAATGGATGTTTTTTTTTCCAAAAACTTTTATCTGACTCTGCCGAGTTGTCCAATCAATCTAGACAGAACCTCAAGTCGTAAAGCTACAGACAGCAACACATGAAGATGGATTTACAGCATTAGGCGCCAAAACATCCGCTGGTGATTATCGTTCCAAACCTTCATTGGCAAAGTCGCCTTTTCATCTTTTCTGGGCCTGCATTCTTAAGATTAAGGTGTTAAGTTCTTTTGAGATACCTTTCTTCTTTCTCGACAACTCTGACAAGCGACAGATCAAGGACTGGTTCCTTCCATTAGCTTCTCTTCTCCTTAAATATGTACCATTTCCTAATCTGCCACAACACTTTGTTACAGAAACCGAGTCCTGGGATAAACGTCATTTCACTTCAAGGATGAAATGTATGCTGAGCCTTCAGTTAAATAATAAACCGCCGCGCCGTGCCTGTCACCTCAGCGATGAAGGTGATTTTGGAACAGGATGCAAACGGCATGATAAAACGCGATAGGCAGAGGGGAAATATTTGCAGCAATGATGAAAGCGGAATGCATAAATGAACACAAGACAGAAAAAACTGACGGAAACTGGAAGTGGGGAAAATCCCAGTAAACATACCACTATAAACAGAGGTATTCACACTTTTTTCTGAGCATCACCACCTCCCTAAGCAAAATGTTTTGAAGATGGGCCTCCCTCCAAAACCTTACATGATCTCCTTGCATTCCTGGGCCCCAGTGCAACTGGAGCTGCTGCACTAATGATAGCTGTTGCCCCCATAAGCAGGCGAACTCCTCTTCTTCTTTCGCCCCTTCCACGCCACGCCCCACCACCACTTCAGTCTTGAAACCGACTGTCTGTCCCTTTCCGGAAAAAAAGAGATTGCGCATGTTACACCTCTTTTTGCTGTGTGGAAGCCCGCAGCCCTAATGCTAGCAAGGAAGATGAGCCCACATGCCCTCTTTTTAAAGTACAACATTCATAATTGTAATAGAGTGGCCCCTCCAAACCCTGGGCCCCAGTGCCACTGCACCTGCTTCACTAGTGATAGCTACTGCCTTGTGAAGTAGGCTGTGCCTTCTGCCCATTGTTAACAACAAGGACTCTGATCTCCCCTATCCCTCTCATGTCTCTGATGTTCAAACCATGGTGTCTCATCTGTCTATATTTTCCCCTCCTATGGGCCACTGTTCCAAGGCAACACAGCACGTATACCCTCGTCCCATAGTGTGAGAGAGGGAGGCTAGCACCAATGATGCCTACTGCTCTGCGAAGCGGCCTATCTACTCTGCCTATGACCCAGATCATCACCCCCAGGCTTGATGCCTAAAGCAGTCTTTCTGTTGCTTTGTGTTAAAAAACAGACACCTAACTCTCTCCCTCCCACCCTGATGCTTGGGTCCTGTTCTGTGCGCAGCAAGGTAATCTGGACCCTAATGCCAGCAAGGAATGTTGGCCCCACGCCCCTTTTCATAGTGGGGAAGGTTGGAGGGGCTCCAAAGCTATGAAGAGAGATCGAAAAGAAACATGTTTTCTCATCAGAGTGTCTGCTCCCTAAAATAAATGTAAATGTGTGCAATTGGACCATCACCAAATATAAATGTTGCTTTAAAGCCAGTAAAAGCTTTAATTAATGGAGTCGCTTGACACTTCATGGTGAGAACGATCTATTCTTTTTGAGAGGCAATATAAAGGACGTATCACTGGAGTTCTGAAGTGCATTCTTTTAAGGGACATTTAAAAATGTTTGAACTAAACACAGTAGGATCACTTATTACAAAAGTGTATATTTTTAATGTACTTGTTTTATCTTAAACACTACATTTTGCGGCAGCCTATTTTCTACTGTGCACTGCAATTATGAAATAAGGACAAATTCACAGTGCCTTCTGTCACAGGCTCAGACTACCTAGCACTATAAATAAACAGGTCACTAATCCTCGCTGCACCAATCTAGATTTAATTCTGTGACTCGCTGGTCATATACACAGACGTCTGTATTGATCACATTAACCAACTGAGATTTCATCGCTTAAAAGATTACATTTGCAATTAATTAGTTAAACTTGAATTTATTTTTCATTTATGGTGTGCGATTGTATTTGCAGTTAAGTGAAGGTGAAAACAGCAACAAAATGCAAAATATGCTGTTTTTAGCCACCCCTTTGTCCTCGTCTTCACACTCACTGATGCTGCCCCGTCCCCCATAGCACTCAGTGTAACAGTCCCCGCACTTTTTTTGTACTTCAACTGCTGCATATAAATCAAGACAGCCTGTCAATGTGCCAATGATGCTTCCAGACTATCTTCATTTATAAGTAAATGCAGATGCACTTCCCACCACCCAGGATTACAGCCACGGACCCCCAAGGGGAGCGCCCCCCAGTCTGAAGATCTAAGCACTAGAAGGACTGTGCCCATCTGAAGTCTGCGTATACATTACAGAAGCATTAGTGAGCAGGCCTGGTCCTTGTACCCTAAATATAACAACATATGAAATATTGTAAAAGAGACAAAGAATCTGTGTCTGAGCATTCTTTCTTCAGCAGATGGCCACGGATTCTTCCCAAGTGCCCTCTTACGACCTTTGTTAGCCCCTATTTTTTCAACAGCATTACCCGATCATACTCTGCAAGGTCAATAATTAATGAATTTAAGCAAAAAAGTGGTTTGTCCTTCTTGATTCTAGATCTCTGTCCTCTAGAACGTCCTTCCTCCTCGTATCCACCAGATTCCTGAACTGCTGCCTTTCAGGAAACACAAAACCACTGATTAATTTCAGCCAGTGGTTGCTCAAGGGGGCCACCGACACTCATTTTTGGGGACCAGCAACTATTTTTCTGCATTAAATATCTTCCAAGAGGAAGAGAAGGAAAAACACACAAAAACAAAACATGAAAAAAACATCACAAAGGGACACAGCAGGAACCTACAGGAGAGAGATAAAAGAAGAGAGGGTGTCTGGCAGTGGACTAAAGAGGACTGAGGTACATTTAATACTATGCAGCCTTGATATTCAGCACATGACATTTCATTGCACCCGCTTGCAGGCTTCTGAGAAGAGCTTAGGGTATTGGCACTTATTTGTTTACAAATTAAACACTGTGCAAAACTGCTTATTTTCCACATACCACCTGTAATGCCAACAGGGTAAGGGAACTATTTGTTCCGCTGACTTCTTAGTGACAAGAAGCCCCCTGGTGGGAATGTTTCTATAGAAAAACACAATAGATAGATAGTCATAAGACTAAAGTGGTGCATTGGAAAATATTCAACTAAATAAATAGACGTCAAACTAGTCAGTTGTATTCCAACTGGACAGCCTTGAAACAGCAGTCAGTGTACACCTTAAGAAGGATCTTTTTCTCCTATATATAATACTTCTGTCAGTTCTAATGAACACTATGAGTTACAAACTAAATAATATATGTTGTCAAACAAATAATGACTAGTGTTTCTAAAGTGGTTCGTACTACACTTCTGCAGTTTCTAAGACCTGAAGGGTAACAGGGGTTACTATTACCAGGTTTAATGGCCCTCAATTAACTACCATTCAAAGGGTAGACACTGGCAGAAGTCGTGGACCATTCGCAGAACATTTCAACAGTGAACTAACCAAACCATCCTCGCTGATAGGCAGAGTCATAAAAGTAAAAAGCCAACTTCAGAAAGACGTCATATTGGGCAGCTCAACTGTGAGGGGTGCACCAAACAACCAAAAGTAACAGCAGCAAATAGATTATTTGCATTGAGAAAATGGCTGTGGCAAGTGACCCTTTCCACATGGTCCTCCTCAAACATTTTGCCTTCACCCCCTTGTTGTCTAAACCCATTGTTGTTTGCTTTGAGGACTCTGTGCACATTACCACTGCTAATCAGTGCTAAAGTGCTCTCTCCCAGAAACATGGTGAAATTGGCTTGCACCCAATTGGCACATTTAATTTATATGTATGTCCTTAGTAAAGTGGCACTACAGGTACCAAGGGCCTTCGAATTAAATGCTACTAATTGGCCGGCAGTACCCATTATGCAACCTACTTAATAAGTCTTTTAAATATGTTACAGGCATACCATTGCAGCCTGTGTGTTCAGTTGTAAACTGTCATTGCGACCTGGCAAAATAAACCTTTTGCCAGGCCTAAACCTTCCTTTTTACACAAGTAGGTCACCCCTGGGCTATGCCCTAAACAGCCCTTAGGATAGGGTGCATTCTATTTAAAAACTTGGACATGTACTTTTAAGTTTTATATGTCCTGATAATGAAAACTCTCTAATTTATTTTTCACTACTGCAAGGCGTACTTCTCCCATAGGATAACATTAGGTTACCATATTACATGTAATAAGTGATAACAGTAGCAAGGACAAATGTCAAGTTTGGTGTCTAAAGAATTGTAATTTAAGCCCTCTTAAATGGTAATGTTGGATTTTAAGTCCCAGTTATGAAAATGCCACTTTTAGAAAGTTTGCACTTTCTTGTCCCAACCAATTAGTGCCTGCAGCCTGTATCCAGGATCACATTACTAGGTGTGGCTGGCAGTTGGTCTTTGTGCGCTGGGCCCAGACAGTGAGACAAATGTGGAATAGGCGTTGGCAGGATGGGCCATTTCTGACTTCATGAGGGGGAGGAGCTGTCACCTACCATTCTTACACAACACAAAGGCTCTGCCTCAGCACACTAGTCTTTTGTGCCCGAAGACAAGCTGGGGCCAGGGCATGCAGGAAGGAAATTTCAGATACCTCTGTAGGGGAGAACTTCAGAAGCTTCTCCCACTTCAAAACTGGCACACTGATAAACATTGGAGCTCTAGACTCAACTCTTCAGTACACATCTAGACCTGTGGAAGACTCAGACGATCTGCTGTGATGCAGAAAAGACTGCTACTTTGCTGCCCTGCTGCACTGCTGCCTAAGTGAGATGAAATGAACCTGCATCTGGTAAACAGTACATCCAGAGTGATCCAAGGGCTAGTCTGTTGGCCTTCTGATCAGAGCCTCGAGGACAGAAAAGACTCCAACCACCTTGAACGATGCACCTGAACTCTGCCTTTTGTGAGTCCTGTCCCCCACCCAAGTGGTGCCACCCCATTCCTGGACCTTTGGAAGTGGGCCTAAAGGTGCTATGCATTCCTGGCTGTGGTCTGTTGGGAGAAACAATGCAACACAACCCACCTCCTCACAGCTCTGCATCAGAACTGCTGCCGCTCAACACATCCCCAATGCATTACCCTACAGCTCTTCAGAACTGCCACTACACTGCACCTCCTCTAAGCAGGACATCAGCTTGCAGACTCACAACTCCCCAGAATTGCCACTGCATGATTCAACCTAGAAGCAGAACCTCGCATCTCAGTCCTGCAGCTCCCCAGAATCTTTAGTGCATGATGCATCCTCCATTTAGGACTTTGCATCAAAGTCCACAGCCAGGATTTAAGGTACTTTCTTTAATGTGCCTAACTTGGTACCTGTATTCGGCCTGCACTACATCGTAGATGGGGACTAATCTTGTGACTTTGTCCCAGTCCAGTGCTACTAGATAACCACAGTTGGCACTTTGCACTTTTAAGCACAGTTGCATACCTCTGGTTCTACTGATTGGATTTTTGTTGTTTTAGTATCAAATATTTTTTTACTCCACTTTTCTAAATTGGTGTGGGGTTTGTCCTGTGTTGTGTTCAGACTTTATTACTGTTTGAAGTGCTGCATGAATACTTTACATATTACTTCTAAGTTAAAGCTGACTCCATTTGTGCCAAGCTACCAGAGGGTTAAGCACAAGTGAATTCGGTGTTTTCTTGTGTTTCACCCTGACAAGGACTGTGGTTGCTACTTGAGGTGTGTTTCACACACTCAACCCAAAAAACACCTTTCTTGCACAGAGTAAATGACAAGACTATCTATTGTCTACTCTGTGTCCTTCTGGGGAAATGGGAGGCACCCATATAAAACATTTTCTGCTTCAAAATAATTCAAATAAAAAATGTTTGTTTAAAGGCGCTCTGTGGTGGACTCGTTCAAGGCCGAAGAGCTTCAGAGGTTAGCTGCTTATTTATGGAGCAGTCAAACATGTCGAGCTGTCTACTGTTCTCGGAGAGAGTAAATGGCCACTGTGAGAAGCCCATAGACTGGACTGGTGTGTAATATGCAGTACAACTGAAAAGTCTCATTCTTAAGACAAATATTCCCGGCTGTGTTTTTCTGCAATGTACTAAAGTTCTGTAATACCCAAAAAACTGTGGAGGTAATTTGAAAATCACAAAGATAACATAAAACATTACAATAATAATATTTTTCAATGAGAATTGTGCTACGCTTTGCTAGTACTCCATTATTATGTTGATGAGAATTTTCACAATTTATGTTTTTACATATAATAGACCATATTTAGGTCAAGAGATAAAAGGTACAGTAGGATACGTCTATAAAGAACGACTACAACGGATCCATTGGTGGGGCAATCCAAGTCGTCAAGGAACAAGTGTCAGTAGCCCTCTGATGTTCTATGGAGATAAAGGAAGTGATAATTTTTGAGGGGCGTCAAAACATGTCATATGGAAGATTACCCTTAGTGAACCAGGATTCGACTTTAGAAGGAGTGTCCCCGCTGCATTCAGAATGACCAGAGAACATGACAATGGACACTGGCCACCTGGTGAGTACAGCAGAAAAGCTGCTTGTACCCTGTTCAGCCAACTGATAGCTGCACTCGGACCAGAGAAGGTGCAGTGTGGCAAACTTAAACTACACTGGCTTCCCGTGACACAGAGCCTCCGTGCTACAGACAGCGACACTAAAACAAATAATAGGGCCACACTAGCATTCACCACAGTTAGAAAAAGTGGTACAAGCAAATCCATGTTTTCTGGGACAGCTGCAACATCTGTAAACTCCCAAACCTGGCACCTAAGGTGTGGGCTTGGTAAGTGGAGTAGAAGTTGGGGGGATGGGTAATTGCAGGCTGGGTATCAATTAGCTGGGAAAAGCTACTGAAAGTCAGTGGGATGTTGATCCGCTTTCCTCAATGCACACTACAATACAGAGAGTAAAAGGGACTTAGGTGCAGGGCTACCTCATAGATGCCTCATGGCTCATATATCTATACGCAACATGCACAGCACGCATATAATTTCTACTTCCTTTCCCTAGCCTCTATAATCTCAGCTACATTCTTTACTTTACGGTTAGGGTTTTTTCGACAGGGGTCTCTTTTTCCATGGAGATAAAATGTGCAATTATACAGTGGGGCTGTTATTTTCCAATTAATATCAATGCATTTGAATTATTAGTAAGTGTAGATAACACTGCCTCCTTATATGATCAAGTAACTTGTTAGGTTCTGATGTTAGTCAATAATTTTAGTTTTTAATATAATAGATTTGTATTATAGGTACCTCCAAGGGCTTGCAGTCAGCTCTCTCCATCCATTAGTATGCTGCAGTCTCATTCATATTTTGCTCAACCCTCCATAACATACATCATGGGGCAAAGGCTCAGCCTGCTTCTCCCATTGGCTTACCTGACTGTGAGTAACAATATTCTATTTTTGCACAGTGTGCACGCCTACGCAATAATTGGTCCCCTTCAGAGCCATGGACTGCTACTGCAATGTGTGCTTCTACGTAATATATGTACATATATATTTTTGTATCTTTTAGACAAATATTGCTTCTATGCACTTCGTGTTGTCATACAAACAACATAAGTATTGCCAAAGCCGAAAGGTCAGCATCCAGAGCTAGACCACTGCGCTTTGCCAATGCGTTTTTATTAGTATTCTGTATTGATGCAGTCCTTATAGGCTGTCATCGCGATGGCTGTGAAACTGGGATTTACATATATTTCCTCACTTGAAAATGAAATGAAACATAAAACTGGTAGCAAATATGTTCATATTATCAGTTCAGAATCCAGCCACATCTCGTGTCTTTAAAAAACAGAGCACCCCTCTAAGGCTCTTTGTGGAGTGGAAACATTAGTTACTATCTTTAGTGGATTATGACTGACTCATCTTCAGAGTAAACGTTGCCTTTGGTACTCACTTGACTCTATGATGCACTCCAGAGCACTGTGCTTTTTCTGAAAGACTGCATTTATTTACTCAGGATAACCTGAAAAGGTCACTTTTGCTTTCCATGGCTCCTCTGGACCCTTTCACTGACATAAGGCACAAATGTCAGACAATATAACAGGCACATTGGATTTTAGTCCACTGGGTATGAATTTGCAAATAAAATGCATTATATATTACAGTGGGGACGTGCAGTCGCGACTGTCATCACATTTTCATCGCCCCCTTCCCATAGCAGATGCCGGGAGGGAGTAACAGAAGGTAATTAAAACAGTACAGTACATTAAAGAAGTTTAGATAGTTTTGTGAATTGAGGAATGTTGCTGGCTGTAAATCTCCTTCAGAGGCACAATTCAACCATGGTTGTGTGTTAGAGAGCAGACATTATTAACAAGCATTTGCAATGCAATGGGTCTCGCGTTTGCTCAAGTTAGAGCTATTAGCATTGTAAACTCCTAACTGGACTTTTCTTGACACATAAATTGAAAATGTAAAGTAAAACAGTTTCACATGACTAACCGGACTTCTCTTGCCATATAAACTGAAAAGTAAAAGTTTCACATAAGTAAGCCAATGGCTACCATCAGTGCAAAGCAGACACACAAAGAGAAATGAAAGTTCACTCGCAGTAACTTCTATATACAAAAGTGCAATTATCCATGTAACCAGCAAAAGTGCAATTTTCTATGTAACCGACAAAAGTGCAATTACCTATATTACAGGATCGATGTCATGCAAAGTGTTCGACGACTGCTCAGCGAGATCGCGCTGCGAGATAAAGAGAAAAAGTAGTCCAGAAACAAGATGGAAAACATCGAGCATCGTATGTTTTCAGTAGTTGGTCGCTGCGCTCAAGGAGGGCCAAACACCAGAAAAGACATATCTTATGCATGACTTTCACTAATGAAAGCAAGCAGATTTTAAAAAGGCAAACCCACAAACCAATGAAAGTGGCTGACGTGACATGGGCGTGGTTAGAAGCCCAAAGAGAGATTACAACAGGGAACAGAGCACTTTGCGCTCGCCCCTAATAAAAATGTGTCACTAAAACATAATGTGAAAAAACTTATATTAAAAGGCCTAACTGAAAAACATGTGCTAGAAAAAATAAATGTGTCCTCTGAAATGTGATTGAGCTGGTGTCAGCCACCATGAAGTTAATAAATGCTAATGAAAATGTGTTTTGTTTAATCATAATTAAATGTACTGACACAAGATCATTATTAAAATGTACTAAAAGGTTAATGGTTTAAAATGATTAAGAAATGGGCTTTACTTTTTGACAATAAGCACGTCATGTTTTCATCTAGTTAAAAAATGTATTTAATCACAAAAACTGCAGGTGATGTTTTATTGGCTGTGTTGCATTGTGTTGTTCAATAGAAGCTTAGTTAGTAACTTTTTGGGACTTTAATATAGCAAAGCTTTATGTGATGTAAGAGAGTTCTGTTTTAGTTCTGTTATAGTTTTGTTCTGAGTTAGATGTGTTTCTGTCTTTGCTTATGATTCTAACAGTTCAGTTAAATTAGGCCCAACTTAACTGAACTGTTTCTCCTTCATGTCCTGATGCTGACTAATAAAGACCTGATGTTCCTGCGCTCTGCTGTTGAAGACACAATGGATTGCTGATCCATTTGGAAGAGGTATAACCATTGTGCATTTGTCTTTCTTGCAGGCTTTCCCTTTAGAAAATCCAACCGCGTATTTTGATTAGCGATTGAATAGAGGTTTTCCAAATTACATTTTGTCTTATTTTATTTTTGCAGAAGCCCATACATCCTTTTCCAATTAAAATAATAGTTAGGGATTGCCAGACCAAGATCTGATTTTGAATGTATATTAATTGATTAGAATGAAGTCAACTGCGCAAACGAAATGTATACTGTTTCTAATTTCCACTTGAATCTGTTATTTTGTATTGTTCTTTTAGAGTGTTTAATGATAAATGCATAAGCAAAATTGAGATTCTTTACACGATTTGGACAGCTTGTGTTGTTTCTATATTTCTATGATTTGGTTTTGCGCATGATTTACGTGACTTTAGCATTGTTTATTTGAGGGCAATAAATGTTTAAATTTTACAAAACTGGTGTGGTGATTCATGGCCGCAAAGGTCATGGTGCATATAAATTATTGACTCCAAATGTGATACTTCGATTATTGCATGATTTATTTGATGTTTATTGGTTCACAGTGTCTGATTGGATGTTCTTTCACTCCTGTCGACCTCTTTGGGTAATAGATGACTTACCCTATACGTGGCTCCTTATCATAATAATATAAAATAAAATAAGGTCTGTCACACTCACAGAATTTGGTAATGGAGATGATGGCTTCATCATAATAGGAGGGAAACATCCTAGTTTTGAGGTTCCATCTCAATAGGAAAGAATTGAGGGATTTGGTTTTGCCAATGCTTCTTTAGATGAAATTGGGCTTCACCAATGCATGTTTAGATGAGATTTGATATGTTCCTAGTGTTCCCAGTATTGTTTGAGTTCTGAGCAGGGTTTGGGCTGGTAATGCTTTGCCAATTCGCAGGTGATGTGAAGTTTGATAGAAATCTGGAGTTTGCGTACTCCAAAGTGTAAGTGCAGGGAAGTTAGGCATACTTGAAGTGAATGTGGTGTTTTGTGCTAAAAATTTGCCCATGTGGTTGTTGATATACGGACTCTGTGTGGTCTAAGACTCCAGAGTATTGTACAAGTGTATGAAACACTTGTTTCTTGGTGTAATTTGTTTGCTGTGTTTGGTCACTCTGGCATGGTTGACAAATAGTATTCTTAGGGTGCATGTTAAGGGAGTGCTAGTTTGACAGGTACCTGGTGAATCCTGAGCACTCAGGCAGGATATGATATTAGTCAAGGTGTAATGTGCAGGTCGAATTTTACTTATGCACAAAGAAAGCCATAAGTCGAAGGAGTAGCTGTCAGAACTAAAAGCAACAGTCGAAAATTCCGTGAAACTTCTGAAGTGATCGTGCCTTTACCTGTAGTAAACAGACAAGTGGATTTGTTGATTTTTCTTTAGTGCTGGCATTTTGCACAGGAACGGCTCCTCCGCAGTGGTGGATGGGTATCGCCCTCTTGGCTGAGCAAGCAGATGAAAAATAAAATTATAGCTTGCTATTGTTTTATTTTTCAGTTTTCATCTGCTGGCTCAGCCAGCAGGAGAAGGGAGGTGAGGGGCTGGGCCACGGGGAGGTGGGAGAGGATACTAAGGCCCGTATTTATACTTTTTTTGCGCCGCATTTGCGTCGTTATTTGACGCAAAAACGGCGCAAACTTGCAAAATGCCATTGTATTTTGTAGGTTTGCGCCGTTTTGCGTCAAAAAGCAGCGCTAAAAAAAGTATAAATACGGGCCTAAGTGTGCAAGGGTGTTTGGCCAACCGTTTCAGGTATACACAGCCGGGCTGGAGAAACAGCACAGGCCTCAGGCTTGTGTCTGAGCGGCAGTCACTGCTGCTCAGACCAACCCTGAGACTGCTCACATGCTATGTTTAGCATGTGAGCATTGCCAGGATTGCTGGGGGCCCTGTGCTGGTGGACACTACAAGAGGAGCAAGGCAGTTGGAGATAGTGATGAGAGACAGGCGGCGCAAGGTAAGTGGTTTCTTTTTCTTTTTTCTTTAATTGGTTCTTCCGTCATTCGTCATCACCCTCCCAGTTTTTTTGGTGAATTGAGCTAGGCATACAAGTCCATGAGGCTTTGTCAGCTGGTGTGTGAGTGAATGTGATGTCATTGGCTACGAGCTGAGATTGGTTGGTTGGTGAAAAGCAGCAGCGAATGGATTGGTGAACAACCGTGAAGCGCTATTGGACAAGAGTAGCAAGCGAAAAGGATTTTGGGATTAAAATACTTTGGGCCAGATTTATACTTTTTTATAGCAAAACTGCGTTAGCCCGTCATTCGTCGTCACCCTCCCAACCGCCCCCTTTACATATGTGGTGGCTGTCACTGATTTTGCATTCAGTTTTTGTGTGAATCGAGCTTGGGATACGAGTCCATGAGGCTTTGTCGGCTGGTGTATGAGCGAGTGTGACGTCATTAGGTCCGAGCTGGTATTGGTCAGTTGCTGAAAAGCAGCAGCAAACGGATTGGTGAACAACTGTGAAGGGCTATTGGACAAGAGTAGCAAGGGAAAAGTATTTTGGGATTAAAATACTTTGGGCCTGATTTATAATTTTTTACCGCAAACCTGCGTTAGCCCATCATTCGTCGTCACCCTCCCAACCCCCTTCTTGACATTTATGGTGGCCGTCACTGATTTTGCATTCAGTTTTTGTGTGAATCGAGCTTGGAATACGAGTCCATGAGGCTTTGTCAGCTGGTGTGTGAGCGAGTGTGACGTCATTGGGTCCAAGCTGGGATTAGTCAGTTGCTGAAAAGCAGTACCAAACGGATTGGTGAACAACTGTGAAGCGCTGTTGGACAAGAGTAGCAAGTGAAAAGGATTTTGGGATTAAAATACTTTGCGCCAGATTTATACTTTTTTACTACAAACCTGCATTCGCCCAGGTTTGTGGCAAAAAGTACAGCGCCAGCTAGAGCCATTCCTAGACACTGGCCGGGCGCCATATTTAAGGAGTGGAGCTAGCTGGCGCTAAGGCCATGTTAGCGTCCTTTGAAAGGACGCAAACAGGGCCTGTGAGGGGTAGGGGGAAATGGGGCTTGTGTGCCAAATTATGGCACTACACTGTTTAGAGGCAAAATAATTGCCTCTAAGCAGTGAAGCGCCTTTTTGTGGCACACAAGCCCCATGGACATGTCCCCTGTCTCCGTAAAGACAGGAGCAATGCCCACCTCCCCAATGCCCATGCCCAGGGGACAAAGGTCCCCTGGGCATGGGCATTGGGGCTAGCGCCGTGCAGGGGGCCCAAAGTCAGGGCCTCCTAGCGACATTGGACCACAAAAAAAAAAATACTCACCTGCAGATGGGTCCTCATCCGTGACTGACCTCCTGGTGTGGGTAGGGGTGGGTGGGGGTATCCCTAGGGATAGGGAAGGGCACCTGTGGGCATGGAAATTTGCCCACAGGTCCCCTTACACCTGCCCAGACCCAGGAGTTAAATAATGGCACTAAGCAGGCTTAGCGCCATTATTTAAGGCTTTTCTCCTCCTGTGCGTGAGGATAAATAAGGCGCTAGGGCCTTAGAGGCATTTTTTGCCCAGGAACGCCTACCTTGCATCTCAATGACGCAAGGTAGGTTCCCGCAGACAAAAAATTTTGTTAACTCCAATATTTTGGCGCTAGAGATGTCTAGCGCCAAAATATAAATATGAAGTTAAGTTTGCGCTGGATTTGTGTCAATAAAATTGACAAAATCGGGCACAAACAGAGTATAAATATGGGCCTTTCTGTTTTGAATTCAACTCATAGTTTTGAGTCATTTAAAGGTAAAAATGAATTTTTTCAAAGCATTAAAAAGTACGATAAGAGGAGATGCTTTGATTCCAGTCAGAAGAGGAGAAATTGCCCCAACAGAAGGTACACCCGCATACATTGTAATTGAGGGTAAGGGTCCATCAGCATGAATTTGGTTAAAACAATGGTGCAAAATTACAGAGAAGGAAGGGAGCTTGGAGTTTCGTGCTCATGAAAGTTTTAATATGAGAATTTTAGAAAATCTGAGAAGAGTACTTTATGAATTAAAGCCACCTCCGAGACCAGCACAATTTGAATCTTTAGCTGTTTGGGAGTTAGTGGCCAGACAACAAGAGAAATTAAAATCTGAGGGACGAATGAGAAAAGCTGAGAACACTTTGCTAGAGGCAAGAAGGGACAATGAACAGAATGTTTGGAGGACAGGAGCTTTACAGGATGTTGGAATGTATGCTGTAATTGCACAAAAGAAAGAGGACAGTGTTAGATCAAGAAAAAGAATAAGGAGCCTGAAGAAATTGAGTCGAAGTCAGATGAAGTTAAGAGATCTCTGACTTATAATAGTAGCTCAGATGATGACTTTGTAACACAATTATTGAGAAATCGTCTCCAACCAAATGCAGCACAAGAGGCAAGTCCGGGCACTAGTGTTAGTAGAGGTGTACCACTTCCAAGTGTGATAACACGGAGCCAAGTACAGGTCGCAACTAATATTCCAGCTATTAAAGTAACTCAAACTCCTGTGATTCAGACCGTAGCTCAGCCTATAGTATATTCTACAGTTCCTATTGTGAATTCTGCACTGAGTATTACAGTACCGGTGGCACCACTAGAAACCAATGATGGTTCAGGTGGAGTCTACACCTAATTCAATGACTCCTGTGAAAGTTGTTAGTCAAGCTCAGACAATGCCGAGGTATACTCCAGTAACAGTACCATAAATGAGTTCCTCAGTACTTACAGGTCAGAATTCTTGAGTAATTTATTTGAGGAATCAGAATGCACCATTAAGCCCAGAAGCAGTAACAGTTTATGTCAGAACTGGTCTAGTTGTTCCATTATATGCTCAGAGCAGTAATGAGAGCAATATACAGAATCCTTTTAACTGAAATGAAGAAATGGAGAAACTCAATGCTATTGTAAGAGTTATGATGCCAGTTAATCAGACTTTTGAAAAAACAGGTCTTCTTATAGACGTAACTTATTCTAGGATTTCTCAAATTATGGAGAAATGAAATCCAGATTCAATTCTGATAACACCTGAGAGATAAATAGGTCTGCCAAGTAATATGTCACAATGCGGCCCAATGTGAATAATAATGTTTCTTTACAAGGTTTAACAGCTCAACAGTTAACAGAATGGTTGGAGAAAGTAAGCAGATCATCAGCAATGAAAATAGTTGGGAAAGAAAACTGAATGTGGCAAGATTAAAATTAGAATTAAATTAAATGATTGAGAGAACACTTGAAATAAATAGAATTGACCCATACAATGAAGATGAGCTATGTTTCATGTGTAAATATATCACAAACAGAGCAGGATTTGCATATCAGACATTATCAGAACTTGCAGAAAAATATGAAGTGGATATTGAGAAATCTAAACCATTGAAAAGGAATTACAGGTTAGAATTTGATTAAAAAGACATTGAGAACATGAGATCACCTGGAATGAAAAGTCACATTAGAGAATTAATCCGAAGTATTCAAACATGAGGAGGATTAGATAAATGGGAAGGTAGATGGGTGAAGAAAAGGGATCAGGAGAAAATAAAGTTTGTGAATTTGAACTCTACTGACCTGATAGTCCAGTAAATATATTACCAATTAGAGAAATTCTGGAGGGAATTATGTTCAAGTCCCTTGGGGCAGGAGTGATATTTCATCGTTCACAAGTGATTACCCAAGATTGAGAGAGAAAACAGTTGATTTGTACCTGCAGACAGATAGATTTGTGAAACTTGATAAATGTCTGTAGGAGGATTTAAATACCGTGTTAGAAATAGCAGTCCCAGCTGATTTATGGATTGAATGCAAAAGAAGTGTTGATTGGCCAACAAGAGAACCTCCATGAGATCCAGTTACTGGTGCACCATCTCTTGAAGTAATGAAAAGCTATTACAAAGTGATCACATTTTTTAAAATTAGAATTTCCCCTAAAAACATTGCTTGGCAGAGAAATGATAGGACAGTTCAGGAAGCAAATGAATCAATACTTGCATATTGTGAAAGGTTGTTGCAAGCATTCAAACATTACATTGGAACAGAAACAATTGAGCCCAAAGACATGATTCATTTTGTGTTCAGATTTGTTGAAGGGTTAAGACCTGAAATTGGTAACATGCTTAAAAGTCATTTGATTTGCTGGCAAGCAAAACCAATTGATGATGTATTGCAGCTTGCTAAATATTGCATTGACAAGCTTGAAATGAAGCATAAAAGATTGAAAGAAAAGGCAACAGTGATGCAGATTAGAACAGCACAATCAAGGATGCAGCTAATTCCACAACAAAAGGGAAACATGCAGATGATTCAGAGTCAGGGACTGGTGAGATGTCTAGGATGTTGTGGTTTTGGAAGCGGAAATGGAAATTGTGAAGGTATTGATCTGAATACTATGTTAATTTGGGAGATATGCAGACAATGAGGAATATGCTACCTTGTCACGCTTGTGGGGGGTTCGGGCATTGGAGACAGGAGTGTACAATGATGGTACAGGAAGATGTTGTGCAGATGAATGAACATAATCAATTTCCAAATTTGAGAGGACCAAGAATTTGGAATCCTAATTTAAATGTCCAGAATATAAATAATCAAATACAGATTCAGCAGCAAATGCAAAGTCCTCAACAGCAGGTGGCACATTTTCATGTACCACAACAGCAAATGCAAATACTTCAGGCTCCAATGGCACAGCAGCAGATAGTGGTTCCACAGCAGAACATGGGTCAAAAGTTAAGTCAAAACAATCAGTTAATACAGCAGTATCCCCTACACAGTGAGGATGATTCGAGTTATGAAATTGTGAGTGAGAGTACGGATGAAGAAGAATGTGTGCTAGCAGCTTCAGTAGAGGTGGATCATAGTGGTCCTTATGTAAAGGGAACAGTAATGGGTCATGATGTCTCATTCATGGTTGACATGCTGTACTGTCAGAACTGCAGAAGTTCCTACTGTGCCACTTTCTGGGAAAACGGTATAGGTAGTAGGAGTAACAAATCAGCACCTGACAAATCCGATTACTGAGTCAATTCCTGTTAAAATTAGTAATTTTGAAGACATGAATAGATTTGAAGTCTGTGACTCAAGTCCAGTATGCCTACTGGTAAGAGATTTGCTATGTAAAACAATATGTTCAATTACTTGCACAAATAATGGAATTGCCATCCAAACAAATAGTGATGATGAGGAATCCAGTTTACCATCTGGAATTTAGAATTTGATTAATGAAGAGCTTCCATTGATTACTCGTTATCCTGCATTTATAATATTGGACCTGCCAATTCATTTACGCAATACAGTTATTTCAAAAGTTTGGGATCTTTCTAGGAAAGGTATTGGTTTAATTAAAGGAGTTGAACCAGTCAAAGTCACAGTGGAATCTAGTGCAGTTTTCCAGAAAAATGCCATTTGCGAGTCGCAAATCTCAGGTTCCTATGCAGAAATGCATTTTGCGAGTCGGGACCGACTCGCAAAATGCATTTCCGAATCGCAAATAGGAAGGGGTGTTCCCTTCCTATTTGCGATTCGCAGTGGTATGCAATACCATTTGCGACCGCATATGCGGTCGCAAATGGTGTCGCAGTTACCATCCACTTGAAGTGGATGGTAACCCACTCGCAAATTGGAAGGGGTCCCCATGGGACCCCTTCCCCTTTGTGAATGGACCACAAATTATTTTTTCAGGGCAGGTAGTGGTCCAAGGGACAAATACCGAAACTAAAGGAAAACGGGCTACACTTAAAAAAAAAAACTGCTTTATTTATAAGCAGTCACGAACATGGAGGTCTGCTGACTACAGCAGGCCTCCATGTTTGCGATTGCCCATAGTCGCTATGGGGCCGCAATTTGCGACCCACCTCATTAATATTAATGAGGTGGGTCTTTGCAACCCCATACCGACTCGCAGACAGTGTCTGAGACACCGTTCTGCATACCAATTTGCGAGTTGCAAATTGCGAGTCGGAAGGACTCGCAATTTGCAACTCGCAAATTCGATTTTTGCTACATATGGCCCTTACTCCTTTAATTGCACATTTTGTTAAGCAAGGAGTTTTGAAAGAAGTGCTGAGCAGCCCATGAAAATTTCGTACTTTTAAGGATTTGAGAAACATTATTGATATAGTGGTCAAAAGTTGTCCCGTGGTACCTAATCCAGCAGTGATTCTTTTCCAAATTCCATGTGACGTAGAATGGTTCACAGTAGTGGACTTGTCACAAGCATTTTTCTGAGTGCCTCTACATGAGGATGGCCAGTTTCTATTCTGTTTTAAGTTCTGCAATTGTGTGTATTGTTGTTTTAGGATCCCACAAGGCTTTTTAGTATCCCCATCCATATGTGATCAGGTGTTGAAAAAGAATTTGAAATCATGGGAAATGCCTTTCCAATCAACATTGGTTCAGTGTTGATGATGGACTGGTTGCTTCAAAAACACAAGAAGCATGCAGGCAGGATACTATTGCCTTGCTGAATCATCAGGGTGAAATGGACATAAACAGTCTTCAACGAAATTATAGTACTGCCAAAAAGAAGTGAAATACTTGGGATATCAGATAGAGAAAGGTGCAAGGAAGGTGTCCAGAGAAAGGGTTACAGCTATTTTGCAAATTAATCCTCTTATAACTCAGAGAGGTCAGGATGTTTTTGGAATGGTGAGCTACCACGCCAATGGATTCCCAATTTTTCTGTTATTTCTAAGCCCCACAGAGATTGACCCACAAAGACATTACTGATCCTGTGCCTTTTGATGAAGCTTTTATGAAATCTTTGATTGAGCTGAGAGAGACTCTAAACAGAGCACTAGCTCTGGCAATGCCTTACAACACAAAACCATTTTCAATGTTTTCTCATGAACGTGATTGCTGTGCACTTTCTGTTTTAACACAGGTACATGGTGGTGTAAATCACCCTGTAGCATATTTTTTAGCTACATTGGATCCAGTGGCTGCAGCTTTGCCTGGCTGTTTAAAAAATTTGGCAGCGGTTGGAGTCAGTCTCACTCAATGTGAGAGTATTGTGATGGTACATCGTTTAACTGTTTTGGTCCCTCACTCAGTTGAGGTCTTGCTTACCAGGACCAAGACCCAGTATTTGACAAATGCTCATTTGACAAAGCATGAATTGTTGATTTTAGGTTCTCCGAATGTGTCCCTAAAGAGGTGCGTTGGCCTTAGACATTACTGAATCTGAAAATGTTAATAAAGTTGAACACAAATGCATAAAGGCTACTGAATTGAGTACCCAACCTAGACCTGGTATTCAGCATACACTGTTAGAGAAAAAGATCAAATAATTTTTGTTGCTGGTTCTGGACAATGTGGGAACATTGAGATCTGGTTATGCTGTATGCACCATCTCTGGTAGCTTCATGGCTTTTTCTGCACAAGACTCAGAGCATGCTGTATTTCTTAAAATTAAATTTTTTACAGACAACCAGTATGGATTTGGTGTTGTAGTTGATTTTATGATCTCTTCTGGCTCACCAATCAGAAATGGTGATAGAATTCATGATTTGTTACAAGCCCCACAACTACCTGAGAAGATTGCTGTGGTCATCAGAGATCAAACAATTTCGTGTCCATAGGAAATTCTTATGCAGATCAGATAACAAGCTTCTGTGCATTAAACTGTATCACCTTTAATGAAGAATGGAAAAATGCTGGCGCAATGAATACTCATGAGATAAGTCACAGTTACATGTTGACAGTAATTGACACTTGGGAGGAAATAATGAGACTCCAAGATGAGGTTCCAGAAGATGAAAAGAAAAGCTTGATTAAATTGTGTTGCACACAAAGAGAAATTGATGAGATCTGGGTTTCAAAGAAAGGGCAGGTAGTTTTACCAAACTATCTACTGACGCAAATGACAAGACACTATCATGGTCAAACACACACATTGGCAGAGATACCTTGATTTGAATATTTAAACAATCCTGGTTCAATCAAAGTTTAGACAGGTTGCTGAAGCAATTAGTCACAGATGCATTATATGCCAGCAAATGAACGCGGGAAAAAGAACTGTTGTTAATTTGAGTCACACCAGAAGAGCAGGTGGTCCATTTAACTGAATGCAGATGGATTTAATTGAGATGCCTGTGTGTGGTGGTTTGTGATACATGTTGGTGTTTGTCTGTATATTTAGTCATTGTACTGAAACCTAGCCCACACGTAGAAATAATGCCTCACAGTAGCAAAGCTGTTACTTCGAGAGTTGATCCCACATTTTGGTTTCCCGGCCTCTTTAGAATCAGACAGAGGAAGCCACTTACGAGGTGATTAAATTACTATGTTCAGCCTTAAACATGGAGCAGAAGCTGCATTGTAGCTACTGTCCTGAAGCTTCTGGATTAGCTGAATAAATTAACGGAACTCTAAAAGCTCGATTGGCAAAGATATGTGCATCCACAAACCTGGAATGGCCTGATGCTTTACCACTGGTTCTAATGAGCATGAGAAGTACACCTAACAAAAAGACTAGACTCTCCTCGCATGAGATCCTTATGGGCAGAGCAATGAGATTGCCAGCTGTTCCTGCAAATACATTTGTACATATAACAGATGACTAAGTGCTGGATTACTGCAAGGGTCTAGCCTATGTGGTTTGTACTTTGTCTCACCAGGTGGAAGGAACAGCCCAGCCGCCATTCCAAGATCAGTGGCACGGTCTTCGGGCTGGTGATTGGTTGGTGATCAAGAAGCATGTGAGAAAGACTTATTTGGAGCCTAGGTGGAGAGGCCTACACCAGATTATCCTGGTAACGACAACTGCTGTGAAGTGTGCTGAAGCTCCGAACTGTATCCATGTGAGTCATACTTGCAAAGTGTCATACCCTCTGGAAGCACCAGCAGAAGTAATACAGTCTCAAGAAGAGCAAATGACAAAGATAGAGCAAGAGACTGCGAAAGTAAAGATATTGCAAACTGGTGAAGATACAGGTACATCTCTGAGAGATCAAATAGAGGACAATCTTAATACTCCTCTATCAGTAGAATTAGAAGGGGATGTAGCAGGAGAGTCAAGTCTAAGGAGGACACTCCCAGAAGTAGACGATTGGAAAAACAAAATAAAGCAGATCTCATTTCCTGAAGATGCCAAAAGCGGAGTTGAGTTGACTCAAAGTCATGCAGATTTGACTTCTCCTGAAGCGAGTAATAATGCATTTGAAGCAAGTCAAAGTCAAAGAAATGCTTGTCAAATTTCTACTGAACCAAGAAGAATCGTAGCTCCAGTTTTGCCATCACTGTCTAGAAAAACTGTAAAAGGAGATAAATGGCCTACGTTGCAAACAACTGAAAAGGTTCCTGTTGTACTGTTGAGAACAAATGAGGAAACAGAGACAACAGAAGGAACAGATCTAAGTGAAGAAGAGACAAGTGCAAATCAAAGATCAAAGAGAAAGAGAGTTGCAAGTCAAAGATACCCGGGTCTTGAATGGACAGACCTTGTAGCTGATGAATGGGAAAACAAGTTTATGTCTTTTAGAAATGGGGTCTCTGGTTGACAGTCAGTTTGCACTCTGTAAAAGCAGGGACCCTCACTCTAGTCAGGGCAATGGAGATACCCACTCAAGATAACCTCTGCTCACCCCCTCGGTAGCTTGGCACAAGAAGTCAGGCTTATCACAGAAGCAATGTGTAAAGTATTTGTACCAACATGCACAGTAATACAGTGAAAGCACTACAAAATGGACACCACACCAGTTTAGAAATATAGGCAATATTTATCTAAATCAAACAAGACCAAAACAACAATATCCAACATACACAAGTCAAGATACGAATTCAGAAAAGAATAAGAGTCTTACTCTGTAGAAAACAATGAAAACATTGATTTTACACAAAGTACCTGATTTGCATAAAAAAAAGCTACATGGACGAGCGTGCATCGGAAAAGTCAGCGATGAGTGAATTCCTTAATTGTAAATGAGGCCGTGCATTGTTTCTTCTCTAGTCAGGCAGGCGATGCATAATTTTTCTCCCTCGCAAGATAGCCATGCGTTGATTTCTAGATGGGGCACCTTAGATCCACGCAGGTTCATGATGGCTTTGACACCCAGCGATGATGTATGAGACATCCGGTCGCACGGTGTTGGAAAACCGTACTGCATGTGGATTGCATTGTTATCAGCAGTCACAAGCTGGTGTTGCGTTGTTTCTCCAGCTGCGATTCGTCTATCTCCCATCCGCAAAGGAGGTGGAGCATCGATTTTAGCCACGAAGTGGGTGGCGCATCGTTTTTCAGCCACGTTGCAGGTGGTGCATTGACAATTCCCCCTCACGATGTTCTGTTTGTGGATTTCAGTCCTTGTTCTGCTAACTTCACCTTTCAAGGGCCCAGGGACTAGTTGGGGCACCACTTGGCAGGGCAGAAGTCTCAGCAGAGAGTCCAGGTGCTGGCAGAGGAAGTCTTTGATGGCCCTGAGACTTCAAAACAGGAGGCAAGCTCAGTCCAAGCCCTTGGAGATTCTACTCAAGCAGGAATGCACAACAAAGTCCAGTCTTTGTCCCCTTTCACAGGCAGAAGCAGCAACTGCAGGATAGCCCAACAAAGTACAGTTACAGGCAGGGGAAGCACTTCTCCTCATCTCTTCAGCTCTTCTCCTTGGCAGAGGTTCCTCTTGGTTCCAGAAGCAAATCTTGATGACATCTAAAGTCTGAGGTTTTGGGTACACTACTTACACCCCTTTCTGCATTTGAAGTTGCCCAACTTCAAAGAAAAGTCTCTGTTGTTTACAGGATCCTACCTTGCCCAGGCCTGGCTCCAGACTCACAACAGGGGGTTGGAGATTGTGTTGTGTGAGGGCAGGCACAACCCGTACAGGTGTAATTGACCACTCCTCCCTCCACTCTAGCCCAGATGGATCATCAGGTTATGCAGGATACACCCCAGCCCTTTGTGTCACTGTCCAGAGGAGATTCACAAACAGTACAACTGTCAGTCTGACCCAGACAGGGAATTCACAAACAGGAAGAGTCACAGAATGGTTAAAGAGAGAAAATGCGTAGTTTCTAAAAGTGAAGCAACGAAATGGGGTGTATAAATAAGGATCAATGGCGCTATGGGTGATATTCTACCCCCAATAGATTACGGGGAACCTCCTCAGGGAAACACCCTACCCTAGGAGTTTCTAAAAGTGGCATTTTCAAACACCAACTTCACTAAAAGATGTATTTTGAAATTGTGAGTTCAGGGACACCAAACTCCATGTTTCTATCAAGTCTCAAAAGGACACTACACTTGAATAATATTTAAAGGCAGCCCCAATGTTAATCTAAACGAGAGATAGACCTTGCAATAGTGAAAAACGAGTTTGGCAGAATTTCACTGTTAGGACATGTATAACACATCAGTAAATGTCCTACCTTTAACATACACTGCATCCTGCCCATAGGGCTACTGAAGGCCTACTTTAGGGGTGCCTTACATGTATAAAAAGTGAGGTTTGGGCCTGGCAAGTGGGCATACTTGCCAAAACAAATTGGCAGTTTAAAACAGCACACACAGTCACTGCAGTGGCAGGTCTGAGCCATGTTTATAGGGCTACTCATGTGGGTAGCACAACTAGTGCTGCAGGGCCACTAGTGACATTTGATTTACAGGCCCTAGGTACCTCTAGTGCACTTTACTAGGGACTTACTAGTAATTCAAATATGACAATTATGGAAAAGGCAATTACACAGACAATTTCACATAGGGAGCACTTGCACTTTAGCACTGGTCAGCAGTGGTAAAGTGCCCAGAAGCAGAGGCAAAAACTTATGGGAGACCACACCAAGGATGCCAGGTCTAACAATGTTGTTTTGACCGTGAGAATACAGTTCTACATTTGGGAACTTGAAATCGAATTTGAACTGAGTTTTGAAATCACATTGCCAATTGAACAAGAGAGACATTATACTCTGGAAGTAATAGTTAGTGATCAACAGCTTATGATCTAACAAGAGACATTGAAAACTGATTTTGACAAAGCTGCTAAACCGATTTTTTACAAGTTCTGGAGATAGTCTAAAAGCTACTGTAAATAACTGCAAAGAAGATTGAATATCATTTTTTTGTTTTTTGCTAGGCTGCATAGTTAGAATTGTGTTTCTCTTTCTTTTGCTTCCTGATTATTTACAGGCCACAGATACCAATTGCAGTCACAAAAGAAGCAATGAGTGTTGTAAGTGTATGAGTGCTGGATTTGTGGTTGGATGTGTGTTGATAAGTTTGTTGTTGATTGTAAGTATGGGTGTTTCTTATAAAGCTAAAACTAGTTATACACCTCCTCCAGAGACTACTACACTTTGTAAATTAGAGAAGTATAATAAAGATCAGAAATACTTACACTTAGACAGCTCACAGGGAGATCTTTCCTCTAATGATTTCTATTGCTTGTTGTATGAATATGTTGAGACAATGGATGTGAGAGAATGTTATGTATGTACGCAAATTCCTTCATCAGTGCAAGAAGGAATTGCATATCATAGCTTACCACTAACATATGAAATTGGCGTGCCTCCTTTTAATGCTCGCTCTATGCAGGAGTTAAAAATGGCTCAGTGGATTCTCATAGATTCCACCCTGCCATTTTTGGGGACACCCTAATTGGGGGATGCCCCCTTGCATATATTATGCCTGGTGCAGGCATAATGGGGCGCAAGGGTTTACAAAGTGGTGCAATGCATGCACTGCACCACTTTGTTGTTACGGTGCAGCGTTTTTACCACACTCTCGTCACATTAGCATAAAAAAAATTATGCTTATGTGATGATAGTTGGTGCTATGCCCTTCTTAAGTTTAGGCCAAATGTATAAAATAAACCCAAGTTCACAAGATTTATGAGTCTTCAAATAACTACTTAATTTGCTCAGCTGCCATCAGATTCAGCAAGGTATAAGGGCCAGTTTAAAGAACACAGTACTGCCACTTCCAAGAGGCAGCCAGAGAACACCTGGAAGCAGACCTAGTAGACAGCTCACGTCTAAGTGCCTTACATGATATGGCACAGTACAAATAAGGAACAGGGTTTCATAGAGGGTCATTTTTACTTCAAAATCTAGATTACAGAATGGATACTTCACAACTGCCTCATATATTGGGATCTTCAAAGTCTTGGTCATTTAAGCTTACCAGAATCCAAAATCTAAGACATTAATTTGTTCAATTACATCAGTAAAGGACCCCAGTCATGGTCTCAGCCAAGCACCTCTTAAAATCAAACGCTGAATCCCAGCCCACAACCTGATCCAGCTGAATTCCAAGGTATTATTGAATATAACAACCATTGGCTTCATTGTACCCTGTACCCAGAGGAGGTTGATTAAATTAGAACCAAAATAGAGCACCTTAGATTTTTCACAAGACAGTCCTATGATTATTGGATAACACTCAAAGAAATGTAGGCCCATTGCAGGCCAGTTGGGCTCCTATCCACACATACCATGTTGTCTACATGAAACAGAGGATATAGGACTACATAAAGACACAACAATCCAGGTAGAAAAACTCAGGACAATGTCAAATTATTCCAAGAGTTGATCTGTCTAGAGTGACAGATTGTGCAGAAGTGCTTAATCTCAGCCAGTGTTTGCAGGTGAAGCACCAGTACTCGCTTTTAGGGACGGGGACTTAATTTTCATCAGTCTTTGACACAGAACAAGAGAGAGAAAGATACAAAAAGGAGATAAAGAAGGAAAGAAAGACAGAAAAACACTAAACCAGGGAGAAGGCAAGGATGAAAGAGAACCTTCAAGAATGGGATAAGTGGGCAGGGAATTGTAGGATAACAGATAAAAAAGGCATAATGTTGAATGAAAAATAAACAGTCTTAGCATTTGGCCTGTCTGACATTTGGTAGTGTCTGCTCTTGGTTTCTTAGCGAAATGTTGGGCCCAGCCAGTGCTTAATTTGTGCTTGTGGTTTCTGGTGCGGAGCACCAGCACTTATTTTTGAGGGCCAGCACTTGTTTTTCTGCCTCAAGCATTTACTGCGAGTAAAAGACATATATGGAAAAGATGAAGGAAGAGAAAAACGAAAAAGCGTCACAATGGGAGAAAGCAGAAAGCTGCAAGAGTGAGGTGAAGGGGCAGGGATTGGCTTAAAATGGGTTGAAGAGGCCCAAGATGGCTTCAGGATTAAGCTGGTTCAGTATTCTGCATTTGCACATTTGATTGCAGCAGCTGCGTGTTTATGAGGAGGGCTTTGGGCGCCTGCACGTTTTATTTTCAAATTAAGCACTGGTCCTGGCACTTAATCTTTTTACAAATTAAGCCTGGTTGAGCAACAGGCTTTATGGAAAAACGGAAAGGATAATAGGATTTGCGGGGGTGGTAGAATAGATCGCTATACCTTGTGCCTCAAAGGGCCTGCTTGCTTTTACGATTTATTTGTGTACGATTTTTCAATTTTTCACTCTCCATTACTATTCTAGCTACTTTTCTCAGAGGCATTTAGTTTGACGTTTGTTTTTATCTTTGATACTTTTGCTGTAGGGATTGAAAAATCCCGCTGCAACCTGAGTGGTGTTACATGCGTCATGATCACGGCTCAAAATCAGATTATTTTGTCATTTTTTCAAACTCAAGGGCTTTCTTCCATACAAGCATAATATAAACAATCGAAGTGACTTTCGGAAATACATTACAATATCGAAATAAAGATCAGAACAACAGCTAGGAATGTGTCCAAGGTTAACTAGGTCAGGGTGAGCCACCCAAGGTCACAGTTCTCTTGATGCATTAACCATAGTCACCATCCTGGCAGTCCGGAAGTGGGGTAGTTAGAGTAATCAGACGCACCCACCACTTCCAGAAGAAGGGGTGTGGTTGCCTCTACCATACCTGCTAAGGTTCCCGGGGCAGTGCATGAATTGCTACTCCAGTCCCGTTTATTTCTTTGAAATCTGGGACCTGTAGTCCTGTTTTATAATGGAAAAAACACAACTATAAGTACCAGAATTCAAAGGGAAAACCTGGACTAGAGCAAACATCCCGCATGAACCTTGGAAACATGGCAGGGCTGCTCTCCATGTGTTCGACCTGTGCTGGTTGCAGTTCAGAATCTATCGCACAGTGTTACCGAATGACTTCATTCTCTGCAGGGAGCAGGTGGAATAAAGTGCATTTGTCATTTTCATGATTTCCACTACTTGTGTAACATTTATAGTTTAAGGAGAAAGCAATGGCACTTACTGTTTGATTTACACAAACTTTAAGCAAATGAAAACTGTTGGAAAAGTGACCTCAGACAAGATGACTTTTAAAAACTTGAAGTGTGGCTGTGTGAGAAAGTGCCTTTTTTAATTCCCTCTCAAAACACAATTGGTTATGGAAATTCAAGGAAATAAAAACTAAAATGAGATTCAGACTCAGTTGTAAATTCACCTATGCTCTAACAAGTTGGTTAAAAAAATCACCATTTAGAGAAGGTCAAATTTCGACATACCACATCAATGTTCATGGAGTAGACTGCAAGCTGCTAATCCTAGTGGCCTGCTGACGTCACCAGATTATCGCATATAGAAATGCATTTATATACAGTATTTTTTTTTTAATGCACCTCGTTTTCCTGCAAGGAAAAACAATATTTAAAACATTTGTTTGCCCACTTCTAAACAAACTTTTTTTTTTTACATTCACAAAAGGGAGGCAGTCCATTCCAGAACCCTTCCCCTTTATGAACGGGTTGGCATCTCCTTTCAGGAGTTAATAACCTATCAATGCTTTTTGACAGAAATTTCAGCTGCAAACCGTTGACACATGGCATTGCGAATCGGAATATGGAAGAAATGCCCCAAATATGCCCCTTGCAGATTGCGATTCGTGATGTATTTCAAAACCCATTTTGTGACTGGGTAACAAGTTACAGAATTGCAAAATTTGGTAGTAGTGTTGTACAAGCCGTTTAGCAGTCTTAAACCTTGTGATTTAGACAACTGCAGGTTTTGTGACTGCTAAATTGCTTCATACATTTGGCCATAATGTCACAGTTTTTAATGCTCATATCAGAAATATTACTTTATTCAACCACAGTGTGATTGAAGTAACATTCTGGAGGTGGGGCTGTGGCGATTGAAATAAATGTTAAATAGAGACTTGATAACAATCTGTTGAAAGAACAAAGCATTATGGTGTATTAATAAGCTATAAAGATCTTTAAATCTTCAAAAGTGTAGTAGAGAACTATGTTGCTTGCCACTCAATAAAAGCTTGTGTGAGCAGAGACATAAGAGGAGAGACTACAGCGAGGAGAAACACCAAGCACATTTAGATGAAAGAGATCACAATCATGTTAAAAGGAATGTGCACGATAGGAAAAATATGTATCGCGAACAGAAACTCTTTCTAAATAAATAATGAATTTCAATAAAAGTTGTACATTCAGAAACAGGAGGGTTCCAGTCAGAGTTAAATTACATAGTACGCGCGTTCTAACAACCAAGTTGCGCCTTTAAGAGGAAAGGCAGGCAGATTCAATATGTCACATGGGGAAATAGTGCAGGAATACACGCAGCATTGTAATAAACTCTATGGCTCACAGCTACCACATTGGTGTCAGGCAAGACACTTCTAAGCAGTTTTTACATTCCAGGAATCTCAACGGAGGGTAATTAGGAGGTCCAAACCCGAGCAAGAGAGCAGACAAAACTTAAATGCGCCCAGGCAAGGCACTCAGACAGACCAGTACCCCGCTCAGTCTTTTCTGCCTTTCAATAATCAAAAGATGCTGATACATATAAAAATCTACACTAAAGGGATGGTTACAGCAGAAGAGCCCCATTTCAGTATTTCACAGGAAAGTGATAGATGTAGGACAATTCTACAGCTACTGACTGATCTAATTTTTTAGGATTAAAATTTATAGCAATAATTAGAATAAACAACGGAGATAAGGGAACTAAGTATACTGTATCTGAGGTGCATGATGCCTGCACTTATCTAAGCATTAGATGACCGGAGTGGACAAACGTGCCATTTCAATAGTTTTTGAAGGCGTGAAGGGCTTTCACACGTTGGTAGAGCTGTAATCCCACTGTAATACCAAGAAGCTTCTGCCCCACTAAATCTGGTGTTCTCCCAACTCAGCTAGAGCTGAGAGAATCACCTGGTTTCTAAATACAGAGCCTCTGCTGGGTTCACTATTGGATACCTGTGACACTCCTTTCCATATCTAGGGCAGGTTTTTTACCACAGATTTTCCTGCCTGGGTCTATCATGCAATTTATAGTGGGAGTGGACAGGAAAAGTAAAAAATTTCACCAATGTGCAGGGAGATAACTACTTGAGCACGAGAGATTATAATTTTGTCTGTTTTACCACCAAGCTCTCACTTTAGGTTTTTGTTTTTGAGTCATAAAAAAGAATATCAACAAGCTGCATCAACATGGCAGTCCAGCTGGCATTCAGTTGTACCGAAACTACCGCCACCGTAACAGTGGATGTACTTTGTTGCATAGATCTCTACCAGTCAGGGGTGATCACTAGATAGTGGTGTCTATGACCCCTATAATGTCAACTTGAAAAGCTGATTTCCCAATTCAACTTGTTTGAATGCTAGGTAATAAAGAAATGTATGGCTTCTCATGTGTTCAGTTCTGTTGTAGGCAATGCATCCTTGTTGGCTTAATGCTGACATAAAAAATTGTGTACCTGAGTGAGAAGAAAGAAATTATGAAATATGCTTCCCATAATTGGTGGCTGTTAGACCCAACTGTCTTAGGGTGGTCTTCCCCCATCTTTCTGTCATCCTCTTCCACTTTTGCTGGCCCCCCATTGCTGGTACTAAGACTCTGCACTCTTTACCGCTGCTAACCGGTGCTAAAGTGCATGTGCAAATCCTATAAACATGGTAATATTGGCTCATCCCAATTGGCATATTTAATTTATTTATAAATCCCTAGTAAAGTGGTACAACCTGTACCCAGGGCCTGTAAATTAAAAATGCTACCAGTGGGCCTGCAGCATTGATTATGCCACTCACTTAAGTAGCCCACTAACCATGTCTCAGGCCTAGCACTGAAGAGCCTGTGTGGGCAGTTGCCTACTTCTATGTCAACCTGGCAAATAAACCTTTTGCCAGGCCCAAACATTTATTTTGTATACATATACGTCACCCAAGGATAGGCCCCAGACAGTCCATAGGGCAGGGTGCAATATATTTAAAAGGTAGGGCATGTACCTTTACATTTTACATGTACTGGTAGTGAAAACCTCTCACATTTGTTTCTACTGCAAGGCCTACCTCTCTCTTAGGATAACCCTGTAATTACCTTATTGCATTTTGCAAGTTCAATTTCCAATTGTGAAAAGATAACCCCCTCCCCCCGTGCCTGGTGTCTCTGTAATCACAATTTTAAATCCAACCTTATGGTGAAGGCGGATTTTAAATCACAATTCTAAAAATGCCACTTTTAGAAAGTTTATATTTTCTTGCCTTAGCCATTTGGTATCTGCAGTCTGTCTCTGGTCACCTGACTGGGTGTAGTTAGCAGTGGGCTTTGTGTATTCTTCCTAGACATCTCACACAATTGGAGCTTAGGTGTGTCTATATGGACCATCACTGACAAAATAGGAGGGAGGAGTTGTGCAGTCTCACATACACCTGAATAGGCTGTGTCTTGTCTCCACACAAAGGGCTGCATACCCCTTGTAGCTAGTCTGGTGCTAGGGCTGGGAAGGCAGGACATCTGTGCCCTTCAAAAGCACACCTTTAGAAGCTTCCCGCACAAGGCAGGGCATCTGTACACTTCAAAAGCACACCTTTAGAAGTCTCCACCACTTCAACGGCACGGCTGGGTATAAATACTGGACCTCAGACACCACCACTTCCGAACACTTCTGGACCTGTGGACACTCTGCCAGGAAAAAGGACTGCTGTCCTGCTGAGGGACTGTCACTCAGTTGGACTACTGCTTTGTTGTGATGACCTGCTGCCCCCTTGCCTGGGTGAGAAGGACTGGGCCTGCATCTCTCTTGAACCCAGAACCCAGAGTGACTCTATGGGCTAGCTGGCTGCCCTCCTGAGCTGAAGTCTGAGGGACATAAAAGACTTCCAACGACCCTACTTCTGAACCTGGGCTCTCTCATCTGTGAGTCTGCCCTGCTATGTAGTGCCACCTCAGTCCTGTACGCCTGTAAGTGGGTCTAAGGTGTTCTGCCTATCTGTGGACCCAATGGAATCTACGCATCATCTCTGCTGTTTAGCATAACCCTGAATAGAACTGACGTAGATTGGACCAGTTGTAAAGACTTGCATCACTGCTGCATCCTGCATCTCTGGACCAACTCACCACCTTGGAACTACTGCTGCATGACACTTTCCTGGAGCAGATCCTTGCATCTCTCATCAACGGCAGCCTCGACGACGACGCCAAGCTCTGCATACCAGTTTCACAGCTCTTCAGAAATCGACACATCGCCTCAAGTCAGCATCACATCCCCGACACTGGACTTTGCATCACAAGCTCTGTTGACAGGACCCCTGACACCGATGCAGCAGGACGGCACACCACAGCCGTGCCACATTTTTGAACCTCTGCATCACCTCAGCTGCGCGATGCATCTTCGCCATGCTCAATCATGATCCCCCTGAACTTGTGGCTTTGTCTCAGTATGGCGTGACCAGATATCCACAGTTGTCATTTTATGCTTTTGCCCGCTATTTTACTGAAAAGCCTTGAAATTCAATATCTTTGGTCCTGCTAATCGGACTTGTGTTGTTTTAGTCTTGTTTTGTTTATCAAAGGCAAATCTAATTTTTATAACCAGGTATGGGACCTTTTGTGTGGTGGTTTCACTGTTTCACTGTTTGAAGTGTTACACTAATACTTTACACATTGCCTCAAAGTTAAACCTCACTGCTCTGTGCAAAGCTATCAGACAGCAAGTATAGGTTCATGTGCGGTTGAATTGTGCCTTATCCTGACAAGGATGGTGGTTTCTGCTTGACCAGGGCTCACATCCTAGTCAAACAACAACCCAATTTCTTACAGTGGTAATGTGGAATAATTAACTTATAAAGGAGAATGGTAAGATAGTTTAATGGGAAAAACTGATTAGAGCACAAATACAGTTTTTGGAACTAATACATGCCAATGACTAAACCTTGACTTTCATCATGACCAATACTGCACTCACACAAGCACCTGAAGATGTGTAATTACAAGCCTACTTGAAGATCAATGATATGATCCTCAAGTATGGATGTCATTGGGTCAAGTAATTTAGCAGGGCACATGGAAGCTTACTCATTCTGGAATTCAAAATGGTAAAGAGACATACAGCTTGATGAACAGTGAACTTAGAGATATCTGTGGCTGAAGAAAATATTAAAATCATTTTTGAGAGAGTTTGATATGGTTTAGAGTCACAAAGGCTGCAGTTTTTAGACCCGTAATAATGCCTAGAATTTGTAAATACATTCAGCCAAGAAACTTTGAGCTATTTTATAAGTGTCTACATGATTGAGTGAAGAGCTTGACCTCCATATGACAACCATTCATTTTGGGATGTAATGGAAATTGGCATCCCAAATTGAGCATAAATAAGCAACATCATATTTGGCAACATAGGTTCTGTTACAGGCTGTACAAGTTTCAGCAAACCAAGGTAAGGGTGCTTGCTTGTGTGTGTGTGTGTGTGTGTGTGTGTGTGTGTGTGTGTGTGTGTGTGTGTGAACTGCCACGAGGTGACAGAGTTATGGATATTACAAAAACAGAACTTTGCAGGGATATAAAGCCAACCACTTTGAATGACCTCTCATCAACCTCTATGGGTTGGGAATTTAGGCTTTTCATGAAGAAGGAGCCTACTATTGTAAATCTCATGATTTTGAGCAGTGTCAAACTTAAAAAAAAGGCTAAGATAGAAAAGTGTCTTGGTGATGAGAAAATAGGCTACATCAAAATGAGATTCTGTAAGAAGCTGGGGGCCCTCATTAGGGATGGTGTAGTAAATATGACTTTGAATACAAATGGTGTTTGCACCCAGTGTTTGAAAATTACCAAATAGCCACAATATTTGCCCATACAGATTTGGGCAGAGAAAATCTGGCAAAACTAGGGAAAAAGTTTGGTAAGATATATAATGTATAGTAATCAGGTGTGCATTTTCAGGTCCCACACGATATTACGCAATCTGACCAGCTGATCTCCTAAAGAGGTGGTGGAATCACACCAGGGAAATTTTGCAGCACAGGGTATTAATATTTCTGCAGATAGTATTACTGCACTAAAAAACAACAAACACTTAGAATGAGGGCTTAGATAGAAAGATGACTTTGGAAAGATAAGTTTCTACTGTAAAATAAACAACTAAAAAAAGTTTACTTTTACATTTTGTTTTGTTTAGTTGTGGGGGTTAAATTCCACGTCTGTTTGACTTTGATATTAGTTAAGATGGCCATTAGACAATATTTTTTTAGTTTTGAGGAAGGAGGAAGACAGCGATAAAACTAAATCTCTGGTGAGTAAAGTAGCGGTACATAAAATGATGAGGAGTGAATGTATTAAAGACTATGGAGCCTGTGGCATAATATGATATATTACTTTGATTTGCATATCACACTATCACCTGAGAGGGTATCCAGGTGCTTGGGCAGGTGTGTAGGTGGTGGTCCTCAAGATGCATATACCAACAGCCAGGTCTTGAGCTTTTTGTGGAGCACAAGAAGTAAGGGGATGCAGTACTATTCTGAATAAAAAACTAGGGATGTGCATTTTGCACACTCACTAGTTTGTAAAGGGAAATTAAATTTGCTATGTGATTTATAAAGTGGTAGGTCGTATCACAAATTGCCCAATCACAGTGAGCTACTCGAGGAGAGAGAAACTTTACAGCTGGTACTATACTTGAAAGCTCACTGTGATGGTCCTCCGATGAAGTCCTGTACATGGGACCAAACATATTGTTTGGAAATAAAAAATAAAAATGGACAATACAATGAATTGGTCATCTGAGATACTTTAATGGACTAAATGTGGAACTTCCTGTATTCATTTTTCATTTATTATCCAAAGATGTTTCGCTAGTGGAGGAAAACTGATTTTTGAGTACTTCTCTTCTACTGAAATAGTGGGTCACTAAACAACTTGCCTAATAAATATTAATTAGGCAGGTCACAATGTGTGATGTCTCCCACTCCCAATGCTGGCAGCATATGTTGAGATAGAGTCTTGCAAGGACGGCACACATCCATCCCTGAATTTGAATCCCTAAATGGAAAATACTTTTTTCAAAAGAAACCTGCATCCATTTAAGGGACAGATTCAGCTTTAAAAGAAAAAAAGTTTCCCTTTTGAAGACTCATCGGTGGGGTGGAGGCAGTGGTACTCTGGCTACCACATGCTACCCTTGAGGCAGTCCACACAATTCTGTTACCACCTGAACTCGGTGTTCAGTAACACAAACCGTGGACATATTCCACTGCTATTCCCAAATAAGAGAGGGGCTCCATAGGTACACACCCTCTTATTTGAAATTCATAATAAACCGCAAAAGTCCTTTTCTGAGTCAGAAAACGTTTTCTGAATTTTTTAAAGTTTTTTTTATTAATTACAAAACAGTATTTTGTAATGGCAAACTTGTGTTCCTATCACAGGCTTTGCAACTGCCAAACACCTTTGTACATGAGGTTGTGGTAACCTGATGTACAATGCTGCATATGGGGCATATGTTAATGCATTACATTAAAGAAATAAAACATTACAAAAAATGTGTTGCATTTTTAAATTGATATCAAGCACCATGCGGTGGAGCTTCTCCCTCCGTCAACAGCAGCAAAACCTGAAAAATAAAACAATAATTAACTTTGTTTATTATTGTTTTATTTTTCAAGGTGGTGGGGACATGGGGGATGACAGGCAGGGAGGGGGAGTGGTGTGCACTCCCCTCAGCGCGCACGTGGGTTTGGCCGGACGTCTCAGGACAGCCAAACTGACATGCCCACTGAGCTGCCTCCAACCCGAGCTGTGTTGCCAGGTTAGAGACAGCAGGCACAGGTTCCGATGCTGTCTGGGAATGCAAATTGAGGGTGCTTAGCCCAATCCTGACGCTGCTCTCATGCTGCCAGCAGCATGACAGCAGCGTTAGGATTGGCAGCAGGGCAGGCTGGAAGCCTATGCCTGCAGTGAAGCCCAAAGAGCGGCGATGTGACAGGTATGTTTTTTTCCCAGTTTCGTTTTGTTTCCCCTGTCCTCCCTGTCCACCCCTCCCCGCCACTTTGCCCTGACACCAACCATGACTGCATGCCAGTAGCTACGTTTTCATCATAGTAAAATGGTGGAAGCGAAGGCTCTTCATTTAAAAGCATTCCTCACATCTGTGTCAGCACAGGCGTTGTCAGTGGTACTCCTTGGGAAAGAAACACAAATACACAATTTTGCAAAATAGTAATAAATTGTACCACTTGGTGCTGAAGATTTCAAAGTTTAGTAGCACTGAAAATAACAGGGGTTGCTGTCATCCAACACAAAGAACTCGTTTAATGGATTTCAATCTATGAGTACAGGCTACGCACTCATTTCAACAGCTGTGCTTAATTTATTGAATTATTGTGCCAGTTTACAATTAAAAATAAATGCAGCAAAAATGCCAACATAAAGAAAAGAGCTATAGCATCTGTCATGGAAGTATTGCTAGCATTTACTTTGAAGTGTAAATGATATTCTTCGAAGTAATAAAGCGCATTTGAAGATTTAATAAATGCCACCAGTTTACAATGTGTAACTTTTATAGTTTGAGGAGAAAGCAGTGCCAGTTACTGTTTGATTTAAGCAAACTTTGAGCACATTAAAACTGTTGGAAAAGTGACCTCAGTGAAGACAACCTTTAAAAACTTGAATTGTGACGGTGTGAAAAAGTTCCTCTTTTTATTCCCTTTAAAAGCAGCAATGGTTTAGGAAATACAAGGGAATAAAAAACTAACCTGGGATCAGACTCAGTCCAAAAGAAGCAATACAGTGCCAAGAACCACACATTTCTACAGCCCGGAGTGAATGAGTGCTTTAACACCAGGAGGTTTATTTAGGCGAGCCCTTTCCTGTAAAGTACACACAAGTGGCCAAGATGTACCGTCAAAAGTAACAAATGTGCTTCTAAATTTAAATTTGGTTCAGTGTGTTTACATTCCCGGGCTGTTCGTGATATCACAGCAGTAATGTGATGGAGGCTTTGGTGTTGCGTTCTCTGCCGATGTATAATATCACGAGAAGTGAGTAGCATATACAAAGTCGGGCATTAAAACGGATCTGTATAATTTAAATCACATTTTCCTTTTTTCACACTTTTACATAAACAGAGGTTTACTGACTAGTAAAAAAAACCCTTTAATATTGTGTCATTTTCAAACATCTGTAAATCGCAGCAACAGATATGTTGCCACGGCTGAGACATAAATTCCAGTGGTATGATTATAGTGAATTGTCAACGACATTAAGAAACGAGGAGAATGTTTAAAGCAAGAATATACCATTTGCAGACACTGCAGAGGTGTTGAGTCTGGCCTAGAGACAGCTGTAGCTTTTCTGCCAGCCTCTCGTAATAAAAAAGAAACTATCAAATATAAAAAGTCAATGCATAGGTAGACACAAATGCTTTCGGGGAGCCCATTTCATTAATGGACATGTTTGGTGTCATTCATGTGGTCCAACTCACTTTAGCTTTCGGTTGTTTTGCACTGTGAGTCAGGGCATGTAAGCCTAATCCCGCGTGCACATCTTTTAAAAAGAAGTGCACTTCATTGCAGGGGTTGGTGGCCAATAATGTAATTATCTTTCCATCCTTTATCGTTTTTATCTTTTAGTCATCTTGTGTTTTTATCTATGTCTCCAGGTCAAAGTAATCCAAAGGTAATGTACCTATTGCTTGTGTAAGTAAGAATCGTATTTCCCTGTCATGTGCATTAAAGGTAAAACACTTTTCTATGACAATTCTAAGTATGCCTAACATGTAGAAAGCATCCGTACTGTTGTATTAAAATCATATGTGAAGGTAACTTTTTTTAAGTATTATATTTTTGTTACACGAATGCGAGAGACATATTTAGGGGATGGCATGTTTTCTTTTTATTTCTTTTTATTTCACATACTAGCAATATATATATTTTTTTAATTGCTCCAGATTTCCAAGACTAGACCTATAATATATATATATTGTGCTTCATACTGAACAGAAAAGAGCACATTTTATTTACAAAAGAAGGCAAACATTAATTATATGAAACCCTATTTTATGACACTCAGATTGTCCTTTAACTTAATGAGGATTTGTAAATCTAGCACATATATGTGAAAGATAAAGCTGTGTTCCCAGCTGAAGCAAGCCAGAGGCTCAACAGACACTTTAAATCGACCTAGGAATAGCAAAACGCACGAACAGCAAACTAAGAAAATAAGAAAAGTCCCATATATTAATGCAAATCATTAAAAAGAATAACACCAGAAACACCAGTTTAAACTGTCTTAAGAATACTGACCTTCTCTACAGGGCTGTTTGGTTGATGGTGTGAATTGCATCTGAGGAGCCAAAACAACAGTGAAGTAACAAATCTGTATTCTACTGACGGTTCCTCAGGGCAAAGGCAAACACAGTCGTCCTGCCGTGAAATGTGGTGAAAGCCAACCCGAAAACGATCAAGACACCCACAGCACTACAAGAATTCACAGTGCTTTCGAGAATTTTTGCTGATATAGACAGCACAGAAATGAGAGAGGTTGATGACTGCAGAATGATCAACTCCCACTTTCGTTAAGAGCAGTGATAACATTACACTCTTAAAATCAGAATCAACAAATCCAGAAGTCCAGGAGCTGGAAATTACAGAGATCATTGAGCTCTATTTCAGCTGCAAACTTAATTCCTGTAGCATATGAAATGCAGGATAGTGCATGAAATGTAGTAGACAGAGGGTAGAGGGATGCATCAATCATTGCATGGCCTGTATGCTGAAATTTCACAATGCTCTGTTCACACTGCGGGAAGAGAAATGAAGCATATTTGTGATGGTACTAACACTCAAGCCATATGGAAAATAGGTCTTATGTTCTGAAAAAAATGGAACATTAACAAGGTCCACCTCTTTCATCATGATGCTTGTACTGAAGATAATAAAGTTATTCTGCCTTTTTTGTGGTTTACAATGCACCAGATTTCATGGTGCGGTTATGAAATACCATCCAATGTGAAGGTAACTAAGTTCAGGAACACATTGTTTACACTCCCAAAACCATCTCTGCTACTCATTGTCGGTACAGCGACTTTGAGACACATGTAAACATTGCTACATACACACATAAATTCAACCATGGTTGGGATCTCTAAGAGCTGGATAAATCCTTAACATGTTGCACCTTTCTTTTTAACATCAGAAATTTCCTAGAGACAAGTTTCTGGAAAAACTAGGATATATACTACATAGCCATGAAGAATTTCCATGATGTTGGCGCGAAACATTTTTACCTTTTTGACTGTGACTAAGAATGAATATGGACCAAAAAAACCTTGAAGTCGCAAACACATCTGGACTGTCATTGTGTGATAGACTGTAGTTATGTGGAAATGCAAATTACTCTTTTGGGCACACTAAGCAAGTAATTAACTTTGGCTCTAAAATATAATTTAAGTCTATACAGGATGTGGACAGGTGGCTTATGTAGATTTAGCATCAATAATGTACTTTGCCTCCTGCAGTTGAGTTTGCAGTGCTGTCTATTTTATTTGTTATCAGGTACAAAAGCAGATGAAGACAGAAAATAGAAGATTGACTTAATGGCTATCAACAATAAAAATACCACTACGTTGTGGTGAGTAAAACATAGTAAACAAATGGACTAAACATGTGTTCTTAATAAATAATAAATACCAGCAGAGCCCGAAATTGTGGGAAATATGGCAATAGGTTAATGTCCCCTGCCTGGAGACCATAAGATGGAAATCATGTAATACCAATGATGCAATGGAGTGTCTTCAGAAACCAAACACTGAAAAGAAGAGAGGAGAAGTGTGTTGACTTGCTCCTGGATGGTGCTTGATAAATCCCTTCATAAGGTTGGAAGGGTGACAAAAGGACTAAACTTCACACTTGAGGGTCTCAAGAAGACGTGATGGTTCCCCTTAATAAGAGATTGACTATGATCAGGAATAAAGAGACTGAATACTCTCCATGAGCAGAGTTTGATATGCTACCCTTTCTTCTGGGAATACTCAAAACCTTCAGAGATACACTATGTAATTTGCTAAGTAGGGTATGAATTTTAAGACTGCTCATGCTAGCATACCTGGTCCAGAACTAATGTACTTAACTTTTAATGTTTGTTAATATATAACAAAAACTTCAGTATCTCTCACTGAAGTTCCAGGTGAAATTTAAAATTTTGAGTTTATAGTGGAGGCATTTTGGAAAGAAATATGGGATCTAAAAAAAACTAGTTCCTTCTTACATTAGAGAGAGACCATAGATCAGCGATATCCTATGCGATCAAGTAGCCATCAAACACCTAAAATTCAAATAGCGGAAACGTGGAGGCAGATCATAACAGACCAACACACTAACTAAGTTCTAGAGCATCTCAAGCCCACAATAAAAGCAGAAACCAACTCCTTATTCTTCAAGAAATTCCTCAGCACTTTAGATAAGCCTTCATCAGCAGTCAGTCAGTGAGGTGACTCAGTATTCCTGGTCCCCTAAAGAAAGGACAGTTCACAGTGATGATATCAATACAATTGTACAGTGGTGTACTGATCCACCTATTCACGGCCACCAACATAGAACAAGACCAAGTTTGCTCAACTCAAATAGAGACTTTGAGTAACATAGTCCTTGCCATTGCCAACTTGGTGCAAATGGGAGAACTGTCACACCATGCGACATGCAACTGAAGCTTTCAAAGAAGCCAGGAGCCACCTAACCCTCACACTAAATGGAGGCAGACTAGTCTTCCCCCAGGATTCTTCATGAGGAGGAAACAATAGGACAGGACTGGAGGGTGGTGGTGGGAGTGTGGTCAGGATCGCGGCAATATTTAAGGAGTCGGGAGAGGATGTGAAAACTTCTTCCGACTCAACATCACCTCCAGGAAGGCCGTCGAGTTTGGGAGGTGTAGTAGCCTTAGCGTGGAAGACATGGCTGTCCAGGAAGAGGGGGATGTGGTGCATGCAGCGGGGCATGCCGACCTGCTCAGCCCTGTGGATTTAGACCACACATGCTGTATCGAGTGGTGTTCAGTCTGCGGTGGCGATGTGTTGGACACCAAAAGTGAAAGGGAAAGGAGGGGTAGGGAGAGGCAGGATTGCTTCCCCCGCAGTGAAGTTGAAAAAGGTTGCAGGGAGGTGCAAGAGCCTCCCTGTCAGCAGTAACCTTGGGGCCTCAGGCAGTAGTGTGCCCCTTGTTCAGGAGATCAGTGGGGTGGACCCAGTATCCAGCAACCTAGTGGGGGTGACTGTCCTGGTGCAGGGGACGTGGTGACAACAGGGCCCCTCCTTGATGATGCACCATTGTACCTTTCTGTGAAATCAATCCAGAGGGGCAATAGTGTGCCTGCAGCAATGCTCAAGGCATGGGGGCAAGAGGAAACAGATAGGTAACATCAATGGGGGGCTTAGGCTGGATCAGAGGGGAGGGCCTGGTGCCTTGAGAGATGCTCATGGGGGAGGGGCTAGCACCAGTGGTGGAGCGCAAAATTGACATCCAATGCAGCCAGATTAAAGGTCTGTCAGGTAGGGACAGACAGATGGAGTTTGGGAGTGGGCATCCCAGCAGGTCGCAGGAGTTTGATCTGGTGGCCAGGATTAGGGAGCAGCATTTGGCGGTAGAGGAAATTAAAGCACTTTGGGACTGCTTATGCAGAGCTAGGGAGTTGGGGCAGACCACACATGTCAGAAGGCCAAAGGGGTGTCAGCTAGCTGGGACTCCAGGGTTGTTGTAGGTGGACAGGAAGCAAGGGTACACTGGCTGTGGGTACCTGATAAGAGTGTGGATGGGGAAAAGGCTTGGGGAGCTGCTGTGGTTTGAGGGCCTGGTGGGGGTGGAGACCCGCCAGGATGGAGTGAACCGAGGCCAACAGTTGAGGTTGGCAGACAGATGGTGACTTATTTATGTCTGAAGTGAGTATGTGAGAGGATGATGATGATGGGAGTGACAAGTGGGAGGATGGTGAAGTACATGATGGCAGTAAGGAAGGTCGAAAGGCAACAAGAGGCGAAGGGAGTGGTGGTGCAAAGGTCTCAGGAGTTGGTGCCTTACAAGTTCAGACAGCGTAGGCACACTGGGGCAATGGGAGGAGGCACGTAGAGGTACCAGCTGACTGAGGAAGGATGCTGCCAGCTTACCAGCAGGTAAGAAAGGCCAGTTGCCTGTATGGGACACACAGGACAGTGGTACTGTTACAAAGTCATGTAAATCCACAGATGTGGGGGATGGGGTGAGAATAGACGGGAGGGGGGAGCCACTGAAGGATCCAGGTAGTACAGGGGTTCAGATGGACTCCTTAAAGACATGGGAAGGTGGGAGTAAGGATACCAAGGATGGGGGTGGTCATAAAATGGGATTACCCCATATGGGATTGGCCATGGTGCTACAGTCTCATTCATTGGACAAAATTAAGAACAGGATATGGACACATGAATATGTGTACATGGTCAAACTTTTACGTAGGGACATTCAAGCTAAGGAAGGGTCAAAGGACGAGGAGAGGAGCTGGCAAGGAGGCCCAGAGTTCCCATTACCATGGAGTGCTTGATGTTGGCATTTTAACTATATGCCAGTATTTACTGTGAGAAATACCCAGACAATTATTGCTTTATCTTAATCTTAATACAGGGATATTATCAGGATGCTTGGCTCAGCTATGATGAGGAGTTCCAATTCAGGGTTAGCATGAATCCTGACAGGCCCTGTGGGGATATAGATTCTGAGCTCTGGATGCAGTGGATGTCTTTTAGCCAATTTAATGCCTCAACCAATATGGCGAGTAGCCTTCCCGTTACATGTGAGTCCTTTAAGCTGCATCCTGCTCAACAGGGGGCAGGTAAGGATTCAAAGATTCCTGCCACGGAGGGGGTACTTAAGGGGCATGCAGGAATTTTAACAGGGGATTTTGCTCCAGAAAATGTTGAAAATTTGTACATGAATGCTCCAAATGCACAGGCTGACATTCCATTACACAATGCTTCACATTGGCTAGCCCCTTTGAACAGTGGAAGGTGAGTAGAGGTAAAGGGCAACAGGGCCCTGTTGGTCCAAAGGGCTCCTATGCCAATCAATTTGGAGGCCTTGATGCCATGGATAAAGAGACAGCAGTGAGGTTAGCATTCCGTTTTCAGGAGGGTTTCCGGGTGGGTTAGCAAGGTCCCAGAGGTCCTAGGTTGGGTTGCACTTTGTGGTCAGCCAAGTAAGTACCTGAGGTTGTGGCAGTCAACTTGCAGAACGATGTCAAGGAAGGCAGGACAGTGGGTCTGACTTGATCATATCTCCTTTGAGTGTGGTGCCAACGAAGCAGGAAGTGGATAACAGGTTAATTCATCATTTGTCGTGGCCTGAGGGTGCATCGGTCAATGACTTCATATCTACGGAAGGCACTAGGGTGACCTATGCCTCATTAGATGATGTCATTAGGCTGGTAAGGCACTGTGGACAGGGAGCACAGCTGGCAAAATGTGACATTAAGTTGGCATTTCGGCTGTTGCCAATACACCCTGATGATTTTCCCTTATCGGGCATTCAATTTTATGGTGCCATCTATGGGGACAGAGCTTAGCCGATGGAGTGTGACATTTCTTGTGCCCTTTTTGAAGTGTTCAACTAATTTTTGCAATGGGTTTTTATGAAGTTGAGTGGACACAGGGAGGTATCGCACTATTTGGATGACTTCTTGTTTGTGGGGAGGGCAGGTTCAGGAGAGTGTTACAGAGCTTTGAGACAATTTGAGAACATGCAGATAACCTGGGAGTTTCCCTGGCACCAGAGAAGAAAGACAGTCCCAGTGAGGTGTTGACATTTTTGAGTATTGAACTGGACATGATTAACATGATTGTGAGAGGGAAGATGAAAGAGATGCAGAGCTTTTCAGAAGAAGTCATGGGGGAAAGGTGTTTGGAGCTACAGAAGGTTCAGAAATTGTTGGGATTTTTTAACGTTGCTTGCAGATTGGTGCAAGGGGGGCAAATGTTTTACAGATGACTAAACATAACTATGGCCCTCATTATGTCTTTGGTGGTCTTCCTTGAAGACTGCCAAAGCCGCAGGCGCCAGAACACTGCCAGTGCTGCCGGTCTTCCACCCATCATATAACGGGTACTTCTGGATTTCTGCCACACTTTGGGTGGAAATCCAGCAGTAGTCATGCTGGCGGCCGGAGGCGCATGTGCAGTTCCACCTCTGGCCCCTCATCATCAGAAGGACACTGCACCACAATAATACAGCATGGAAGTGTCCTGATGGTGGTACGCTGCCAGAGGTGAAAGCGCCCGTTCCCTGCCGGGCGACCTCCTCCCCGGACCAGTGGGGGGGGGGTGTTATTTGTGCATGTGTGAGTGGGTGTTTGCGTGTGTGTATATGTGTATGTATGGGTGTGTGAATGGGTGTTTGCGTGTGTGTATGCATGTTTGTATGGGTGTGAAAATGGGTGTTTGTCTGCATGTGTGTATGCTTGTTTGTATAGGTGAGTGAGTGGGTGTTTGGATGTGCGTGTGCGTGTTTGGATGGATATGTGAGAGGGTGTTTGTATGTGTGTATGCATCTTTGGATGGGTGTGAGAATGTGTGTATGTAAGTATACGTGAATGAGTGTATGCATGGTCGATGTGAGTGTCTGTGTGCATGTGCATGTATGCGGGGAGGGGGGAGCTGTACCTGGCGGGCGGGTAGGGGGAAGAGGGCTCCTTACCTGGATGGGGGTAGAGGGTGCTGTACCAGGAGGGTGGTTGGGTGGAGGGAGTGTAGGGGTTTTGTGCTTGCTGAGGGGGTGGGTGAGTCGTCCGCCAGTGACAGGGAAGAAATTCCCTGTCACCAGTAGCCTTTCCGACAGGGTTTTTGTGGCAGTGCTACTGCTGTGGAAACCCTGGTGGAAAGGCAGCTCCTAACACTGCTAGCGGTCTTCTGTGGACTGCCGTGTCAGAGATGCTCATCCTTGGCCCAGCGGGACTGACCGACCTGACGGTATGAGTGGAGATGTAGTGGGTTGGCAGAGGCCAACCCACCACACCCATAATGTGGCGGTCTTCACCGCCAGCCTGTTGACTGTGAAACCGCCACCTTTGTCCTCATGGTCAGAAGACCGCCAGGATCATAATGACCACCTATGTCTGATGCCACCTACCCCCACCACTGGATAAGGATTTCCATGTCAATGAAGGTGGACTTGGGGGTGTGCATTATTTTCTTGGCCATTTCAATAGTGTGTTGATGTTGTTTCAGGAGGAAGGAATGGTGTGGCAGGTGCACATTTTTTCTGATGCTGCTGGTGCTTATAGTTTTGACTTATTTTGGGATGGACAAGAGTGTTTGGAGGATTTTTCACCTCATTGGTGGCAACAAGGATGGAGCTTAGCATTTTTTGAGTTTTTTTCCTTTGCTTGTGGCATTGGTGATGTGGGGAGATGAGTTGACAAACAGGACAGTGATGTTTCACATGGACAACATGGCTGGGGTTGAGTTGGTGAACAGAGAGAGGGCACAGGACTTGAGAGTCTTGAGGCTGTTATGACGCTTCATGTTATTATGCCTGCAAAGAAATATTGTCTTCAAGGCTAATCATGTGCCAGGAGCAAACAATGTCATAGCTGATTCATTGTCTCATTCACAGTGGCACCTCTTTCGCAGTCAGAGCAGAGGAAGACAAGATGCCGGTCCCCACAGAATTCTGGGGATGGGGGATTTGAGAGTGCTTAAGCTTGTGGGGATGTCTTTAGTGTAATCTACCAGAAAGAATTATCAGCCCACGTGGAGAGAATTTCAGGCATTTTGAAGGAGATCAGGGTGGCCTTTGAGTCAGGACTGCAGTGACAGGGAAGGAAGGGTGACCCTTTTTGCTTTCACTTTGATACAGACTTGCCACTCAAAACAATTGCAAGCAAGCTGGCTCATTTGTCTTTTTATGGCACTATATATTGGGTTTCGGCCCAGTGGGGGATGAGATTTTGGGCAAGATTCTCAAGGGCTGGGGCACAGAAAGGGGCTTGAAAGGAAGGGCACGCGAGAAGCCATTACTTTTGATTTGATGATTGAGATTTTAGGATGCCTTAGCGATTGCTGTTATGATGTTTTTGAACTGGGTCCATTTGTGCATGATATGGATGTTTCTTGGGGGGTTCAGGGTGTCTGAGCTATTGGAGTTAGGATGTGAGGAAGAGATGAGGCATGATGAAGTCCATCTAGAACCTGGGCGGGTGGGCATCTGGTTGTGAAAATCCAAAACGGATCAAGAGAGGAAAGGAAAGTGGATATGGCAGAGTGAGGCAGGTGTGAGACAGCGTTTCTGGTGAGTGAATGACACAAGTTTCAGATATGGCCAGGCCACAGACAGGAGGCGGTGTTTTGTCACAAAGAAGGAAGCAGGGTCATGGTTTTTCAGCCCTTGACGGTAATGCAAAGGGCTTTGGGGAGTTTAGGGTACAATCCTTCCAGCTTTGGGACTCACTCATTCCGGACTGGAGCAGTGACATTGGTTGCACATTTGGGGTGGAGTACGACTGAGATTTGCAGAATTGGGAGGTGAAAATTGAGGTGCTGTAAGCAGTACATTCGGAAATGAATGAGGGGTGTGTGGTCTGGGAGGAGATGCAATTTTTGATAATAACCAGATGTTAATCTATTCTTTTTTCTGTAAGGTGTGTGAACGGCCCAGGGAGTCATAAAGCAGTGATGTGAATAGTGGGCCATTCGTTCATCCACTGGGCAGCAAAATATGCTGAGCGACAGATATACAGATAGAACCTTGGATTGTCTAGCAGCAGAAACAAGGTGCTATGGTGAGGGAAAGGTTGGATGAGATGAGGCAGTTTATTGCCATTTCTAGCTACGATAGTACCAAAATGGGGTTTTCCAGATATGCTGGTGTTACACTTGGGAATAATGATCTGGTCCAACTGTCAGGACTGACACTATGGCAACACATGCAGAGGGACTAAGAAGTATTGAAACAAAAACTGGCGGGACCTGTTTGGTATGGATAGAATTTGTGCCTCGCAGGAAATGGAAGGGAGTGGTCATGCCTGCGGCCATTGACAAGCCCCGAAGAAAGTTCAACCAAGTGATTAGGGTTTTTTGTTTGGAGAAATACGTTAAAATAGGGGCATCAAGGAAGAAGAAGGGGGTCTTTTCCATTCCGAAGGGGTGCATCTTTCCAATCTGTGCTATGCTTATTAGATGTTGGAGCTTAGAGATTTGCTTGGAGTTTTGTGGAATGAATGTGTTTGGTGTGGTAGGTCTTATTGCAGAGTGAATGAGTTGTAGCAGATAGGAGTGGGGCAGTAAAACATCCTCTGGGGTTTTCCTGGGTGGCAGTAGTTGGGGGGAGGAGAGTCAGATGCGGGTAGACCCATCCCTCGGGGGGGGAATAAAGGAGCATATGTGACAGAAGATGTTTGGGTAGGATGCCTGGGGGCAGGAGAAGGAGGCTATGTTTGGAAGACGATTGGGAAATGAAGTGAGGAAGACAACAGGAATGGAAGGAGGTGATTGGGTGTAAGGTGTAAGAAATGGGTGAAACATTATGGTGAGAGAATGTCAGTGTGTACATGGGGGGGTCAGGTTTAATACGTTTAATGTTATCAGAAATGTTGCTTTTGTGACAATTTTTTTATGTTTATGCAATCCTGTCCTAATAAATGGGCTTTTGCACAAAATACTGGAGTCTGGAGAGTGATTGTCTCACAATGTAACTGATCCTGACATATGACATTGCCGCCCACTTTACTAATTACTCCTACTGTGCACACAGATCTTAATCCAGTTGAAACCTGATATAGGCTCCTATCTAGTCTAACAGGATGCTCACAAATAACTAATCTTATAAGTAATGGAGCATTAAGTCTGCTTTATCTCCTAACATGACCGACACATTTGTACAATGCCATTCACCCTGGGGATTGTCTGGATCCTGTTCACAGATTACTATTACCCAATTATTTGTACTCAGCTGACTTCCAGAGGGGTGAAAGGCTGCGGAAACATGACACCATTTGAACCTGTGACGATATAGTCAATTACAGATGCTTGCAGTGGTTGCATTAGTTGGCTGAATCAGCAGACACGGCTATACTGGTATCCTTAAATGGTAGAAAGGCAAACTAGCCGGTGTTCTGCAAAATTTTGAACCTGGTTATTGTGCACAATGTTGGGCCCTATGCCAAACGACTACTCTAACAAACAAATTATATTATCACATCTGGTGATTGCTTTCTTTATGCAACACAAGACGGATTAACCCAGTTGAAAACTATAAAATGTTGTCATTTACCTTATTTCTGTTCTACACTTTGAACATATAAAATACGTATTTAGAATCCCGTATCTCTATGTGGTAATCTTGATGGAACTAGTTTATAAAGTATTCTTCGGCGATTTCTTTCTATATAAACCACTATAAACGTGTGTTCTGATGTGATGTAAAAGCAATTGGAAAATTGTATAAAAAACAAAACAATGTGGTGGTGCAAATGAAAAACAATAACTGGAGCGGATCAAGCCTGTCTCCCTTAAACGAACATCTGCAGACATTTTAGAAATGTCCAACTGGTGTCAACTCGTTTATTTCTCGCAGAGACATCAAAATCTACAGCTTTCGAAGCTGAACATGTCAGAAAGTGGAAAGGAATTGGCCGACGTTGGAGAGTTTCACACATTTGGTGTTGACGTTTCTGAACTTTAAAAGTATGCCCCTCGTTTTTCCAGCTCTGACATTTATAGAAACTCAAGATGTTAGTTATCTGGATGTTCATACACTGAAACTTATAACAATACAACTAAGAGCATAAATAGGTAATACTAAGCCAACTGAAGCGCCCCGCCCTTCCTCTCTTGACATGCAGACTTCATGAGTAGGACGGTTTCAAAATAATAGTTATCTTTTTATCAAGACTTCATCTGGCTTCATGTTGCTTCATAAGGAAATACAAGGCTTTATTAACCAAACTGTCGAGGCACGGTAAAACAAGCTAAGTGGTTGGAAGTGGTAAGGTCATGGCATAATGTCCGATCCAAGAAAATAACATTACGAAATAGTGATGCGTGACCTTTAAGATTTACAATAAAGAGAGATTGCTGGCACTTAATACAAGTGATGGCATGGGTCGTTGTACAGTTCAAACCCGCACAGCACCAACATAGAACGAGCTTACCACATATTCATGCACATAACATCTCTATACTACACTTTACTGGGCTTCCAATAGAATCTAGAAAACAGTCTACGTAGAGCAGCTGTAGGCAACCAATCACTGAGCTCAAGAGAAAAAGGAAAAGCCCTTTGGCAAAACCATCCCTACGTACTTCTAGTAACTCTAGCAGGATCAAACTCGTTTCACATTAACTCACCTAGGCACTTGCCAAACCAGACACAATCAAATCACCTTACATAACTATTCGATGTGAGTACCAGAACAGTACCAAAAGGGCACCAATATTCGGAAAGCAATCCCATGCCATACTGACGCTGAGGATGTAATACAAATGCATGTAACATAACAAAAGTTATGGAAGGTTTCTGTAAGGGATGGGTGCAATAGCACCTGGCAAAACATTATAGGCTGTATACTTGGGCCAAAGTGACTTGCCAAGGATCACAAAAGAGATTTTTGAGGGCATGGATTCAGACTAAAAAACAAGAGCTCGTCTTTTTCAAACCTAGCGCTCTGCTGTGTTAAGCAGCACAAGAAAACCAGCACACGAAGTGTGCACTTTTGTCCAGTGCCGGCGGCTCGCCATACAATTTGGACTGTCACTCCCTACAGAGTAGAGCACCTTTCAAAAATCGGTGAGGAGGCCAAATGAAACCTAGAAGTAGAGTGCAGCTGCTTTACTAGTTTCAATAGCCCAGGAAGAGGAAGGATAAACCCCCACCCCCATGGAACATTGAACAAATACAGACAGTGATAATAACGTTCACATCCTTATGCATGCGCGATAACCATGTGCACAATGTGTGATCCCAGTCAAATGCAATATAATGCAATTGTACTGGCAAATAGGTCATTCATGCTAAAGAGTGAGGGACACAAACCCCATCTGCCTGGTGGCTATTGTAACAAAGAAATGGGCTACTTCCCTATTCTCTAGGAGAAAGTGACCACAGGTGTACTGTTTTAGCAAAAGACACCCTAACCCCGGACACAACCCTCTTGCTGAAGGTTTGTTTAAAATAATCCGTGAAGCATAACGACATAACAAAAGGGCGGCCACACATTTTCTGAATTTTCAATCATCGTAAAAGAGTCAATGTACATTTCAGGAGCTCATCCCCAATAAAATGTCTATGTCTTTTTGTATTTACTGAAGAAATGACACATTTCTGAGAGAGGTAGATATGGTCAAGAGGTACAATGGAGGTATTAGTAAGCCAGGGTAGTTACATGGAGGCAAGATGATGCTACATAAAAAAAATATATTGGTAAGATATGCATATGGTAAATGAGATATGAACAAAGATGTTAAATTACATGACAGCACCATATGCATGCATTATGTACTATTTGTACATATTTATATTTTGTGGAGTAGTAGAGGATGGATGATTGGATTTCTATTGGCATGGTGACAAAGAAGGTTCCTCTACATTTATGAGAGAACCAGTTCTAGAGAATAGGACCAAATAGTTTAAAAGATCTGAATTTTGAGGTTGGTCTAGGGGTTTCATTTTAGCAGAGATAGATTTGCCCTAACAGAGTGAACTTGATGGGTTATGTTACCTGACTACTTCGGGGAGTAATAAGTGGGTGAGTGTCCTGTGCTGTGTTAGCAATGGGGTCTCTGGTTGGCAGTCAGGTTGCACTCTCTCCAAGCAGGGACCCTCACTCTAGGCAGGGTAAGGGAGATACACAGGTTTGTCCCAATGGAAAGTTTACTTTTTAACTGAGTTAAGGGGGTGCTGAAGTTTCAATCCTTGGTTGGAACTTCACATTGACAATGTGAAGAGCTGGTTGACGATCAGTACTTCACGTTGGCAAGAAATGTAGGGCAGTTGTCAACATGAAGAGCTCCATGTGGTGAATTCCATGCTATGTGCCGTTAAGGTCACGTGGGCAATCAAATGCACAAATGCTGATCCTGCGTTGGCTTCAGTGAAGACTGTTCGCGAGGAGAACTGTGATGATTCTTTTCAATGCAAAGTCATGGGACCCTGGACACTGGCAGACGCACATTAGGTTTAGGCAGACAAATGTCAACTTTCTAAAAGTGCAAAAAGGACAGATGATGGACAGACCCGTGCTCACTGTCCCACTGGATTCAAGCCAGCCTGGTTGTAGAGGGGTGATATCCAGAAACCGGTCCCAAGATGCTTGTTTCCAGTTCAGGGAGGACCTGGTCTGGCAGTTCAAGCTTGACTGTTCCCACAGGGAGCAGAGTCAAGACTGATTTGCCTATGGCTGGGACCAAACTGGGGTGATGTGGTGAGCAAAAAAATTGATGGATTAAACCCAGATCTGTGATTGGGGTGATTTGCATTGTTCAGCATTCATCCATCATCTGTTCTTTTTGCTTTTGTTGCCCCAAGTGGGAAGGGTATGCCCAGACGTGGGTCCAATGCTCACTGTGCCACTGGATTCAAGCTAGCCTGACTGATGAAGGGTGATATCCCAAAACCAGTCCCATGATGTTTCTTTTCGGTCCAGGGACGATCTCATCCGGCAGTTCAGATTGGACTGTTCTCATGGGCAACAGGATCAAGACTGATTTGCATATGACTGGGACCAAATTGGTGTGGTGTAGTGAGCAAAAAAAAGATGGATTAAACCGAGATCTATGAATGTGGGTGATAATTTGCATTGTTCAACATTCTGTCCATCATCTGTTCTTTAAAGTTTCTAAAAGTATCATCTACAGAATAGCAATTTAAAACCCAACTTCATTATTAAAAAGCATTTTAAATTACAATTCAAATGAGTGGAAGAAGTATTTCTGTATCTGCTCCCAAACTGAAGGTATCACCTATTAAGCATAATATGTGTGAAAAGGTATCCCAGTGTATGGGAGAGTTAACCTTCGAGTAAAAAACGAAGGGACATGTAAAACATAAGTACACACATCCTACCTTTTAAACACCAGTTTTAAACAGCATTTCAGGCTGCAGTGGGAAGCCTGGCACATGATTTACAAGGAGGCATTACTGGGTGGCACAATGATGCAGTAAAAGAAGGCAAGAATCTAGAGTGACTCTGCAGAAACAGCCAGGTCCAACACTCGTGTATCATAGCCTACCTAACTCCACACAGACCCCCATTAAGGACATCCCATAAACTGCAGCACATCTCATCCATGCCTAAAGAATTATGCTCATATTACCCCCTTCCTGATGCAACTCCACTACTTTTGCCACCCCACCATGTTTTACAAAACCATTGCAAACTGCACCCCTGCCTATCTGACTAAAAAGCTCACCATCTCCAGTGGCTTTCTGCACACCTGCATGGAGCACACAATCAGACTGGAGACAGATATGTGTAAAAAAATAAAATCACAGGATCTGAAATAACATCCCTGTATTCATTGTGACCATCCACCTCTGTTCAAATTCAGGAAAGAGTTTGAAGACTCATAAGAAAACTACATCATTGTTAGAAATTGGGTTTCTGGTTGACAGAGGTATGCACCCAGTCCAAGCAGGAAGCACAATCCTAGTCAGGTTATGTCAGATGCACACCATAAATTAACCTGTGCATAACCTCTGGTAGCTTGGCACAGAGCAGGTAGGCTTAACTTAAGAGGCAATATGTAAAATATCTGTGCAATATTAAAACAGGAAACCATTGAAAACACCACATAAAAATAATCCACACCAGGTTAGAACAACATAACTTAATTTAAGACAAAACAAGACCCAAACAACAAAAATCCAATAAGCAGAAGTTGTGATATGAATTTTTAAAGAATATCTGTACATATAGTGCTTAAAAGCACAAAGTGCCAACCGCGGCTATCTGGTCCCACTAGACAGGGTAAAATCTGAAAAGTCAGACTGACCGCGACTGAGTGCAGGTTGGATACAGGAACCAACCTTGACCCACTGAAAAAGTACCATGTTGCCCCAATGACGGGGCCAGATGCCTGGTGCAGAAGAGGCGATGTGTTGGCGTTGATCCCGCTGGATGCAGGTGATGTGTTGGCTCCTAGCCGCCCAATCCGAGATGTGTCGGCTGCTGTTCCTTACTGGTGTAAGCAATGCGGTGTAATTGAGCTGAGCAAACGGCAATACAATACCTTTATTTTAAGTGGCAGCAGCGATGTATCAGCATCGACGGGAGATGTGTCTTTTCTGACTAGGGCATTGATGGCATGGATTTTGCAGTTGAAGCACCTTATACCCACTTCCCAGGGCCCAGGACTGGATTGGCACTACTTGGCAGGGCAAGACTTGCAGCAAGCAAAGTCCAGGTGCTGTTTCATGATGAAGTGAAGTCTTTGATGTCCCTGAGACTTCAGAACTGGAGGCAAGCCACTAAGCCCTTCGAGTCACTTTGGTTCTAGGGATGTAAAGATGCAGATCCAGTCCTTTACACTCCCAGGCAAGGAGGGCAGCAGGCCAAGTACAGCAGAGCAGGAGTCCAGCAAAGTCCAGCAGAGTCCTGAAGAGTGACAGTCCCTTCAGCAGCACAGCAGTCCTTCTTCCTGGAAGAATGTCCTCGGGTCCAGAAGTGCACTGATTTGGTGGGGTCAGATGTCCAGTTCTAATACCCAGTGGTGCCTTTGAAGTGAGGGAGACTTCAAAGAGAGGCCTTTGAAATGCACAGGGTCCCTGCCCTTCCTACTCTGGCTCTAGACTTGCTAAAGAAAGTGAGGCAGCTCTTTGTGTGGGACCAGGACACAGCCCATTCAGGTGTAAGTGTCAGCTCCTCCCTTCCATCCTGCCTAAGATGGGCCATCAGGATGTTGATGCTCTATCATTCACACCTAACCTTCTTTTGTGTGTGACTGCCTGGAGGGAATGCACAGAGCCCAGTCGTCACCCACCCAGATGTGTATTCAGAGATAGCCAGAAGGCACTGTATGATTTAAGGTAAGAAAAGGACAACTTACTAAAAGTGGCATTTTCAGAATTACAATTTAAAATCCAACTTCACTATCAGTTGTGAATATAAATTATGATTCCACAGACACCAAATGTAGGGGTCCCAATTTTTCCGAATTGAAAATTACACTTAAAAAAATGTAATAAGGCAAGACCAATGTTAACCTGTGGGAGAGATAGGCTTTGCAGTAGTGAAGAATGCAATGAAGAGTTTTTTACGACCTAGAAATGTAAAACTTAAAAGTACATGCCCAAATTTTTAAATACACTGCACCCTGACCTTGGGGCTGCCCAGCACCTACCCTAAGGGTGACTTATATTTATTAAAAAGGGAGGGTTGGGTTGGGCAAGAGGGTTAGCATACCAGATTGATATGGCACTTTAAAGCTGCATACACTGTCTCTGCAGCGGCAGGCCTGAGTCATGTTAAAAGGGCTACTGAAGTGGGTGGAGCAATCAGTGCTTCAGGCCCACCAGTAGCATTTAATTTACAGACCGTGGGCACACGTAGCATACTTTATTAGGGCCCTAAGAGTAAATTAAATATGCAAATTTAGGATAAGCCAATGTTCCCATGTTTAAGCAGAGGGCACATGCATTTTAGCACTGGTTAGAAGTGGTAAAGTGCCCAGAGTCCTAAAGCCGGCAAAAAGGAAGTCAGCAAAACAGGAGGTCAGAAGGCAAACAGTAAGGGAAGACCACGCCAAGGATGGCAGGTCTAACAATCAGGAGGCACTAACAGTCCACAAAATGGCTTCATCCTTGCCTTTGACCCTGGACAACACTCTGCTGCCTTTGGCTACATTTGGGCAGTTTAAATACCATATGCACTATTCTGTACTGGTTGCTTTTGCCTGTTGTGGACATTTTGTTGCGCATCGCCAGATACCAGCCTTCACTCTCATGCTATGTTGCAGAAGGAAGAGTGACAGGCTGCATAGCACCAAAGAGCACCAGCAGTACCTAGATTGAGGAGAAGCTCTTGGATTCCCAGTACAACACTGAATGCCTTGTATGTGTGCTACAGACTAAGATTTGGATACAAACTGACTTGACCCACTTTTAATTCACTGGTAGTGCTGCATTTCTTTTTTTTTTTGCAACTCGCACTCTCCTGCATGGCGTACACATTGGCACAACCCACCTTTTTCAAAAATACGGAATGAGGCCATGAATGCCCTGCTAAATGTAGTTGACTAATGCATGGACTCCGCATTAGGGTTTGCTTTTCATCGGAGCTGTGTTTCACCTAATATGTTGACGTGTTGCACTTTATAAAGAATGATTCTGTAGGACAGGAATAGAGAGAATTAACAGTTACAGCATGTGGTGTGGTATTTGGAAAATATGCACTCTAGTGTTTTCAAATTATCATGTCAGGGTTTACTGGCTAGCACAATACACGCTCCACGTGTCTTCAGTCTTTCCCTAAGCCTAAATATTTTATTGCAATAACTGTTCGGTGTTTTGATTATTCTTAGTACAAGGTTTCTATACTGCCTCTTTAGTATCAGACATTGCTTTCGGAAATTTAAAATATAGATGTTTTGGAGCCAAGAGGCCAAAGTGGGAAAGCCGACCTGTGTCAGGAAGAAAGGCGAGGCGTCAAGCTGTCCACTAATGAGAGCTGTGAGGGATTGTACAAAACTCCCTCACGTCTGCGGCACAGAGTGCAACTGAAGTGAAAATAGCACGCAGAATGTCCCCTTGCAGAGCCATGCTAAAAGAAACCCTGAGTGTTATTAATGCAGACTCCTCGACTAGAACACCGACCGCAGAGCTTTTAGCAAACGATCAATTCACGGTCTCGCGGGTAAGGCAGAACAAAACATACTATGCAACAAAAGTTTCAATGGTATTAATAATGAATGTACTGGTACTAACAACCTTTACAGATGCCTTTTGTTTCTCAAAATCGGTTCTCCATAGTTTGTGTTGAAATGTACTGTAGTCAAAATATGTGTGCCAGTTACTTTCTTGGTCTACTGCAGAATTTTATTGAAACAGACGTATCCGTATAAAGTTGCTCCACTTAAAGGGACTTTGACTGCATCCGAGACAATGATTGATTGCTTAACACCCGGAGGGGCTGGTTCATGTTACAAGAAATCACGAAAGGGTAAATAATAAATATATGTGAGCTACTAGGCAAATCGTCAATTTCAGATACGCTATAAGTTATGAGATGGATGGATGAATGTTTGAAATATATAAGGCCTTTATTTACCTTCCCGAGAAAAATGCTAGACTGCCTGCTGATAGAATAGTTGCCAACACTTCTCAGACAGACAACCATGCCATAGTGCACATAGAAGCAAAGCCTTCCTTGCCTAATATGGTTGTATGCTTATCACAAACAACCTGCTTAATGGGTCACCTGCCATTCATCAAGGATTTAATAAAACCAGCACAGAAAAAAAATCTAATTTGGATCAATACTATGACATTTAATAACAACGACAGTCAAATTCATAAAAGTAAAAGTGATTACGAAATACTAATTCTATACAGCCCCGAGTGCAGCTCTTCAATCCTCCACCCTCGGCTTTCACCCTCTAATCTCCATTCTGACGAGGACTCCAAATGCTATGTATAAAACGAAACAACGCAAAACATTAGTTTGACACAGCTGTGAATGACGTAGAATTATTTCTGAATAATTTGTAAGGACATTGATTCAGACAGATATCTCTAGAGAATGATAGGCATTCATGAATGTGTATGGTAATATGCTTTTCTTTTCCATCTAGACAGTATTAGTCCACAATGATGGAGAGTACCTTTATGTACATCTAACTAAAAGGCGTGTTCCACTGTAGAGTGGAATGCACAGTGTAGCGAATCAGTTGTTGATATGCTTAGGGTGTCTGATAACTGCTACAAGTATGAAATAAAGCGAACAAATAACGTTTTCAGCATTCATACTGATATGAATTCTTAAGATGATGAAACATTTTGCATGATATGATTGATTAAATCGTTAGACACTTGATTTCCTTTCAAAGTGCATGACTCATTTCAATTATATTCTATGGCGCCCATAATTTTAATATATATCACCATGGAGTGGCTTGGTGTCCGTTATTATTATCATTATGATTATTATTAGTAGTAGTAGTAGCAGTATTAATCAACACAGTCCTGGGCTCACTGGACACTTCTTGAAGAAATTACTGTGCACTAGGCTCCATTGTCATCATGGGGGTTATATCACAATCCTGTGCGATGTCAACAAATGTTGGGCACATGGTCTGCATGGAACAGAGCTAGCTTTCCACAAGGTAGAGTAAGACCTTATTGTGCTTCCTACTGTTGAAATTCCTCTCACTCGTCCAGTCCCAGAAGAAGTGAGTTCAATCTCTCTGGAAATTGGGGCCAGATGTATGACCATTTTTAGCAGTTGCAAACGTCGATTTGACCCATTTGTGACAGCTAAAATGTCTTTTGACATGTGCAAACCCTATTTTGTGAATTGGTAACCTATTGCAGATGTAATAGGGTTTGTGAGTCGCTATTAGGAAGGGGCGTGCCATGGGCGACCCTTCCTGATAGCAAACCTCAGGGAGATATACATTAATTTTGCGACCAGAATGCGGTCCCAAAACAATCCCAGTTTACCACTTACTTTAAGTAGGTGGTTAGCAAGTTGCGAACGGGAAAGGGTCCCCAGGAGACCCCCTTCCCCTTTGTGAATAGTAGCTTAAATGTTTTCTAAGAGCAGGCAGTGGCCCCACAGACCACTGCCTAACCTTAAAAAACAGAGACGTTTCATTTTTCATTTTGAAACACATCCCGTTTTCCTTTAAAGAAAATGGGCTGCATTAAAAAAAGTTGCTTTAATAAAAGCATACACAGACATGGTGGTCTGCTGTCCTCAGCAGGCCACCATCCCTGTGTTATTGCCCATCCCCAATGGGTCGCAAATTGCGACATGCTCATGAATATTGATGATGCAGGTCAATTGACACCCTATTTGGTAATGTTAAATATGTCTGTGATATATCAGTACATTTCCTTTTGCAACTCTCAAATTGCGAGTCGCAAAAGAAAATGGTAGTACATCTGGCCCGTCGTTTCTTTCCAAATTTATAGCTGCAATGAAGATATCTATCACCTGTCTCTGAATCCACTGTGTCAAAGCCAAGCATTACCAAATTAGTCACAGTCTCCATCACATTTTGAATGTATTTATGATGTAACTTACAAATCTAATTGCCGTATCAACATTCTCCTTATCAATGCTGAACCATCACTATATTCTGCTATGAATTGTATAATGCCTGCATGCACACTTTGTTTTGTTGTCACATACGGGCATGTCAACATGTCAGTTCAACACTGCAGCCTTGTGGAGGAAGGTGGGCATTTTTTTCCTAATGTCTACATCAGTGCATGACTTTTCTGAGTCAAATCTATAATATGCCTTATGTTGCATGATATGTACAGTAACAATGTGCAATGGATCCTGTTAGTGTGCCGTGTATTGAATTGTAGAATGTGCATAAGCAAAACTGCCAAAGATGCGCAATGTAAGTGTGGTTTCCATCCAGAAACAAAACGTAGGCATGTATTCGCAGATTAACAAACTATTACTAATGCACTACTAACATTTTCCTGACCTTATCACCTACACCCAAATGTACCTGGCATGGGATTTTCAAAAAGAGCGGTTAGCTGGACCAATTAATCATGTATGAATATGATATGCAATGAACAGGGTGGCACAGATGGGACAAATACAAAAATACAGAGAAAAATTAGCAAACTCCAAAAAAATGTTTGTTTTATAAATGTCCTAATATTATGCATGTATGCATATTGTTCTCGAGGACTGTATTCGGAATGTGTAGGAGTACTGAACTGGATCTAAGGGAATCATTAAGATTTGCGCTGAAAATGATGGGTGTCCCATTTGCCTTTATCCACATTGCTCCACCTTACTTACAATGTGGACCAATGCCGTGTACCGGATGGCGGAGTAGCCTCATGCTCCGCCACTGGAAGTGCTCTTTAAGTGGCATCAGTAGCATTAGAGAGAAGCTCAGTTAGGGTGGTCCCTTCATTTTCACAATAGCACTTCGCTTCGGGACCACCAATGAAACAATAGTGAAGGGAAAATATTTTTTATTGGTAGCCAGTTAAAACCAGTCGAGATATACCATCATATAACAGCCATTCTACAAATTGTATCGAGTGTTTTTTTTAAAACACATTTATAAATATCACCAAACTCCTTCTAAAATGCCTCCCGTGCAAGTAAAACACGATTGTTGCTTTGCAACTTCGCATATTTACTCGCCAAAATATTTGTATTAAAAATCTATTCTGGACCAAAAAAAAAAAAGTCGGGCAGCTGCAAGTAATATAAGCAAAAGACTCTTTTAAGGTCGAGAATAGCAGCGTGCTGCTTTTGCAAAGTGTTGATATCTATGTGTGCTTTTAACCATGCTCACCTCACGTCCATCACTTTCACTTATTTGTGGGCTTGCCTTTCAAAAATCCTTTGTTATCATTGGTAAATGATTTACGTTTGTCCCTCCTTGGGGCAGTTTTGTTAACGCCTTTGAGATTGACCCTGTTCCATGGATAATTGCATGTTTACAGATATGTTTGACTGTGAGCGAACTCCTTTTTCCTTTTGTGTGTCTCCTTCATGCTCATGGCGAGCGTAGCACTTTAAATTGGCTCACTTATGTTTACTGTTTTACTTTTCATTTTCAATGTATGTGGCAAGAAAAGTCCAGTTAGGACTTTACAGTGCCAATAGCTCTAACCCAAGCAAATGCAAGACCAATTGCATTGCAAACGCTTGTTTATATATACAAAAGCAGGAAGGGAGATAGCAGAATGTTAACTTATTCCTGATACAAAAATCAACGAAAGCCATCAAACTGTTGTAATTTATGTGCAGGCAGAGGTGTACCCTAAGCACTGAATAAAACACAATTTTTACCTTGTCCCTAGAAAAGACCCTCTTGGATTTGTGTTGTAATTAACGAAGGAAAAACCTCCAGTGTATCTAAAACTGTGCCCATCCAAGGCTTCTCTCTACTTCCCAGTTTTTCAAATGGTAGCAGACTCAGCTGCACCATGCCAACAACAAGGGCCATTCGGAATGATCCTTTTACACTTTTGAACTTTGTAAATTAAAAAAAAGCCTTTGATCTCGCAGGGTCATTTGTAAGGTATGCCAATCCTAGGCAACTGTATCAGACACCATCATTAGGAGGGTGCCTGTCTGCACTCGCAGGTAAAAACCTATATATTTGCTGGAACAGAATGATATCATGTCGGGCTGTGGATTTCTGAAATTTGCATTACCTCTGCTCTCATACAGACTTTAGGTTTCTCCCACCTTATCTGGCTACAGCCTCCAAGGGCCGTTGTTGGTCGGCAATACTTTGTTAGACACAAGAAGGATGCTATAAAGTGGAAGAGGTGAGCATATGGAGGTGTATAATGGAAGGCGGGGAACATGTAAGCTGGGCATGGGATGGACGAAGTGGTTGCGGAAAGGCAAGAGGCTGTGGACTAATATGCAGAGGATGGTACAGCAATTTCTCCCATCTTGCATGTTGGTTCTGTGCCAGAGCTGTGAAACACACCACGGATATCACTGTCAACTATTCACACAATGTCATATTTGTACACTAGTACCAATTACACTAATCATGACAACTGCTGCTTACACTTCGAATCTGTGTGCATTTTCAGTGACTTTTGGAAAATTGAACTTTGCCAAAGCGTCGCCAGCTAATGATAGGAGCATTCACCACCGTTCTTTTAAAACAACCACAGAAGCTAGAAAAACCTTTGTTCAACTCTACTCTGAAGAAAACAGGTTCTGGTGAGACGGTTGATAATTAAGCCAAACAAAGTTAGCCAAAACTAAACTAGATTCTGTACATCTACAACTAGAGTTAAAAGAAAATTAGCAAAGGTATAACATGTAAGCAATACAACATTTGCAGGCTGCCGCCAGTTTATCTTTTGCACAGTTTTTTACATTTAAGTGTGGAATTAATGATATTTCATTACTGTTTTACTTAAGAATTTTCTGTGTGTCTCAACTTATCAGCAATTATATCACAATTTTCTCTCCTGCACATCATCACATTTGTGGTAGACAAACATTTGCTCTTGGCAGTAGTGGCAATTCTTTAAACATATCATGAAAGCACTCTCTTGAAATGGAATGCTGTTAGTGGTTCTTATCCATTCCACAGATTCCTTTCAAACCCCTTGAACCTTAAGAGTTGCCAACCTGCGCCATTGTACTGCTGTTGATATGCACTCAGCGCTGATACTGAGCTCCGCCAGCAATGGTGCCAATGATTTCATTTGCATGGTTCTTCCTTGAAAAGCAAAGCCACGGACCCACGTCTTGGGTCAGTGAGACAATATTAAAATTGTTAATTGCCAATAGGGAAGAGTCTGGAAATATCATAGAATTGCTCACAATGTCAAAGGATATCAGGCTATGCTATGCTTTGTTATTTTATATTGCTAATTCCTCGTAGTCGCAACACCAACAACAGGATGAACCGAGTTTATACAATTGGGATTAATCTTCATGACAGAGTATGAATATATGTCAAATGAGCAGCACTTGATATGTTGAACGGTTCAATGCAATCCCAGCAGTATCATAACACCCACTTAGTATCTGCCTCTTCCTTCCTTTCACAGGAATAATAGACTCAATAGGAATCAAGAATGAAAAGATAAAGTCAATTGTCTCTTTCTCGTCATAGATCGTGGTTTCTTTGGATATGTCTCAGACGCCCCCTGGATTTTGGCAGATGAAAGCAACTCATTTGATATTTACAAATTAAAAGATAACCACTTTTCACAGGACCAAAGTTCTTGCAAACTATCTGTGATTTACATTCGAAAAGGAAGTATTCTTCTTGATGAGTCCTCTGAGCTGACTCTGGAGAGACAGTGTCTGAGGAACACAGAATTGAGTTCAAACCAAAGGTATATTATGAACATTATTATTCCATAGACAGGCAAGTCCTCGGCGTGTGCCATATCAGTGTGTAGCTTACTCACTTGCTTGAAACTCACCACTGTAATAGTTGATAGGAACTCCACAATTTGAAACCATGACTCTAATACCTAACAATTGGGAATTGTTTTATTACAATTTTTTTCTTAGCCCATCGTTTGTTACAAAATACAATGTACTCCAGGCAAAGCCATGATGCTCAACATACTAATAATAATCAATGTATTTTACAGACACCTAACATACTGACAAGATGATTTTAGCTCTCAAGACAACACATCAATATATATGTATACAGCTGTGACAAAATGCCTAACATGGGATATTCTTCTAATTTACAGTGAATAAGATACTTCATGAGAGAGGAAGAGACATAATAAGAAAGGGCAGAAGTAGTTGAGCAAGTGATGAGACCTTTCTATTGGTGTTGTAACAGCTTTACTTTGTTTCCTCTATAAAAGTCTCAACAGTTTAACTAGATCTAAGAAATACAATCAAAAATGAAAATAACACAATAAACATATTATGGGGTGTTGGACCTGGCCTTGTCTGCGGGGTCATCCCCAAACTGTTTGCCTTCCTTCTCCTACTTTTTGCTGAATTTGTTTTTGTTGGCCTTAGAACCCTACCTGGTTTTCCGCTACTAATCAGTGCTAAAATGCTTCTTCTCTCTGTTCCAAACATGGTAACATTGGCTGATGCACAACTGCCATATTTAATTACATTTTTAGACCCTAGTAAAGTGTGCTACATGTGCCCAGGGTATGTACATTAAATGCTACTAGTGGTCCTGTAGCACTGACCTTGCCCCCAACTTAAGTAGCCCTTTAAACATGTTTCAGGCTTGCCATTGCAGGGCCTATGTGTGCAATTTAAACCTGCCATGTTTACCTGGAAAATATAAACCTTTGTCAGGCCCAAACCTTCCTTTGTAATACATATAAGTCACCCCTAAGGTAGGCCGTGGACTGTCCCAAGGCACGGTGCAGTGCATTTAAAAAGTTGGAGGACACGTACCTTTAAGTTTTACATGTCCTGGTAGTGAAAAATTCTAAATTTGTTTTTCACTACTGCAAGTTCTATCTCTCTCATAGAATAACATTGGAGTAGCTTATTACATTTTATGTGTAATTTCCAAGTGGGAAGAAATAACTGATACGTTTGGTGTCTCTGGAATCCTAATTTAAAATCCTAACTTATGGTGAAGTCAGATTTTAAATTACAATTCTGAAAATGCCAAAACTTGGCATGTTCTTGCCTTAGCCATTTGATGCCTGTAGACTGTCTTTGGTCAAATGGCTGGGTGTAGCTGGCAGTTAGTCTTTGTGTATTCCTCCTAGACAGACACAAAGGGGTCTTATGTGTGATTGGATGGGTCCTCACTGGCAGGATGAGAGGGAGTAGCTGTGCCAAACCTTACATACATCTGAATAAGCTGTGTCCTGTCCTAATACTAAGGGCTGCATACTCCCTGTAGTTAGTCTGAAGCTAGGGCAGGTAGGGAAGGGCATCTGTGCATTTCAAAGGCATGCCTCTAGAAGTTTCTCCCTACTGCAAAGTCACAAATGTTTTTAAAAGAAAGACCGTATACACCAATTTGTTCGGGAACACTTCTAGACCTGCCACTCTGCTGGACTGCTGCTCTGAAGGAACTGCTGCCCTGCTGCGCTGACCACCTGCCTACTTCCCTCTTGCCTGGGGAAGAAGAGCTGGACCTCCAACTTCATCTTGAACCCAGGACCCCTGATTGACTTTAAGGGATAATTTGCTGGCCTCCTGATCTGAGCCTCAGGGACATAAAAGGCTCCCCAACAGCTCCTGGCCCATCCTCAGCATGTTCCTGACCCCCAGGTTTTGCCTCTCAGGTTTAGGATCCTGATGTGGTTCTTATGCTCTTGAAATCAAGCTTGAGACTGTGAACAGGCCTGTTGGCACTGGAAACACGCCACCTGCTCCAAAAATCAGCACAAACTGCCACCAGCCTGTCTTTTCACAAAGCAACATCTGCAGACATGAAGCTCCAGCCAGCCCGTCCGCAAAGTCTGTTCTGCTCTTCATGCCATGCCAGCCACTGCCAGTGATACTCTCCTTGCTCCCAGTGACCCTCTCTAATAAGAACGGGTCTCTTGGCACAGAACTTGAGGAGGATTCAGCAGGACTAATTTAGGACTGTATCCGACCAGCGCTCCATTCCATTTAGCCTGAACCTTTTACTTTGACCTGGTCTGGCATGACCAGATAGCCACAGTGGCACTTCTGCTTTTAGGCATTATATTGCAGTTTATTCTTTCAAAATTCATAACTCCAATTCCAGTGATTAGATTTTTGTCATTTTGGCTCAGACTCCGGTCAACCAGTAACTCAATTTCTAACATAGATCTAAAGGTATGGTACCAGAAAATTGTTGTGACAATATCATCTGGCACATATATCCCAACCTAAATAGCATTAAAATATTGCCCCATTGGAGTTATTTATAGAAAATCTATAAACAAAGAACTAATATGTTTGTAAATGATTCTTAGGACACAATATTTAAGTCAGTCAATATTTTGGACACAGCCATTTGTTCAATATTAATGAGTTGAGTTGTTACGACAAACCTAGGAGTTTATCTGAAGTATCAAAGGATCTTCTATGATTTGAGTCAGAGGAATAATAATCCAACAGGGAGATAGAAAAATAAATCAAAGACTGGACAATAGGTTAGTTTACTGTAGCAAATGCATCTTTCTAGAGTGTTACCTCTGTTTTTCAGTATTTGAGTAGGTGGATTCATTTTGGCTACTGCTGATATTCTAAACTGCTGTAAAGTAACAGCAAGCACAAATCAGACATATCTATATCCTACCTCGAGCAGGCCTACCTGAATTCCTGGAACTAGGCTAACATTGGAGGTACATATAGCAATAACAGGATCCACCTGTACCCGATTGGACAGGATAGCTGTTCCATGGCACTGGGTGTAGATAGGAGGTGGAGGATGGAAAGGGTGGCTAGCTAGTACAATGTTCTCTTACAAAGAGAGCTACTGGCTTTGTTAATGTATTTTAGCCATGTTGTACAGCATCGCAACTGCTGTGCTGTATGACTTAAAGTAAAACATAAAAAAACATATTGGCCTGGTCAAAACTTAGTGCGTGCTATTTTTGGGAAGCAGGAGGCAACATGGAAGGAAGGAAGATGAGTTAGGGCAACATGAACAACAGGGGGGGGATGTTTGGGATTGGGAGGAAGCACACTGACAATGAAGGGAGGGGTGGTAGCTGATGGACAACTGGGGTAAACAGGGGCAGGGGTAAGCAACAATATGGATAACAGAATGAGGAAGGCTGGCTGGAGGCAAGCAACAACACTGACAACAATAGAAAGAAGAAGGACAGGTGGGGGAGCAACAATGACAACATTAGAGGGAGAGAATGGGGCAAACAACATGTACAAGGGATCGTGCACAATCAATATGGGCGAGGGAGAGTGGAACTCGGAGGGGTTAGAAGTACAGAAGGCAGCCAGCTGAAAAAGATGCACTTTGGTTCAGTGCTTAAACACAAAGAAAAAGATGGCACCTAAAAAATTAGCAGCAGAAGGGCACAAGTAATACATGCATGCTGCAGGGGAGGGACAAACACATCCAGAGCAAGGAAGCCTACAACAACTGATGATTAAAAAACAAGCAAACAAGAGTGACAATGAAACCAAAACGTAGTAGGCAATAGGCAGCCTCTAAGCCCACTGTTAGAAAAAGAAATGTCTCAAAGAGACAGTGCAAGTGTTGTCCAAGGCAAGACCTAAAAACATTTCTGGAGTTAGTTTGCAGTTATTGTTGTTTAATATAGTTTAAAGGGTAATTCTGTTACAGATTCTTAGAGAACGGTGCATTTACATTAGAAACTCTATGGAAAGGGCCTCACAACTATTTGCAAGTTGAAAACTACAGCACTTAAGATGCAAGTTTGTCTAGCCACTGCAGTTATTAAACACTGATCGGTGCACAGACACCCTCAGGAGTTTGGAGAAAACAATAAAATGATCCATTGAACCAGAAGCCAGCAATAAAGTAGTAGGGCTCAAGCTGAGGAAATGTGACTCAGTGACTGAGCAGAGCGTTCTGCAGCCGTGCTGTGCACACACTTCCAGCACAACACCAAAGTGAAAGCACCTCTCAGAACCTTGTTTGAGACAGTTGCAAATGAAACATAATTAAAAAACGTTCTTTGTGCAGCAGCGGCACTCTTAGGCCTAAAGGCCCTTCTGCCTGCCTGGACTCAGTGCCACACATTGAGTTCCAGGGCACAGTGTGACTCCAGCAAGCAACCTACATTTCACAAAGTGCAATAAAGTAAACGCCGACGAGCAGCCTGGGGGTCAGAGCTTGAAGCATATCAGGAAGTTTGGGTGGGGGTTGGTAAGCAACACAGAGAGAGAGAGGTTGGATATGAAGGGGGAAAAGAGTGAGAGAGAGAAAAAACATGCACTGATAGGAACACAGGAGGGTAAACGCTGGGAAACACAAGCATTGCTTAAACACAAAGAAAAAAATAGTTTCCTAAAAGTAGGTTTGCAAACAGTAAAGGATTTATTGAATCTGACCTATGTACTAATTTGTTGGTTTTGTAAATTATGATTCAGAGTGGGTCTTAATGTGACCTACCTCATCAATATTAATGAGGTAAGTAGCAAATTGTGACTCATTTCATTTGGTGGCCATCACATGGATGGTGGCTTGCTAAGGTCAGCAGATGACTGTGGCTGTGATCGCCTTTTAATAAATTAAACTTTGTTTTTAATGCCCCTGTTTTGCTTAACATCAATGAAGATGTTTTCTTTCTTTGGAAATATTGTTTGTGAGTTGACAACTACCTACTGCTCAATACTGTTTTTTACATTCACAAAGGAGAATAGGTCCCAAAGTGGAGATGTTCCAAAATGACTCCTTCCCTTTTGGAAATGCATTACCAATCCAATTCAGTAGTCTGTAATTTTTAAATGTTCTGCAACCAGAGTTCAATTGTAATACATGTATAAATTGTATACTGAGATAGTATTTGAAAAGGATGCCTATAATACAATCCCTTCCAAATACCTTGCCTTTTTTGGAGTCAAAATTATATTTTAGGATTCAGTAAAAGGTTACTGACCTAAAATTAGGTTGGTACATTCGAAAAAGTATTTCTGTGGTCAGAAACTCCAACTCAGAGCGTTAAGGCTCCTAAAAAATGTTCTTATGTAAGGCCTATTGCCCTGAAACTGGCACATTGAGAGGCTGCCATCCTAAAGAAGTTGGCAGTAAAAAAAGAGTAGTCATTGCCTAGAGGAGCAAAACACCCAGTGCTTATTGACTAATGTGCAGTGCTCCTCGCTTCTTTATGGATTAACTGTGAAAAACCCTAGATCAGTGTTGGGGACCCCTTTTCAACTGTTTTCAACAGTACTAGAGTTGTGTGATGATTCTGAAAGTAATTAGAGAACGAAATCTCTTGAGAACTATAGGAACTTGTGGGGTGCCAACTTTCATAAGACCTTCAAAAGTGCAAGAAAGAAGCAGCTGCTGTGAAAACATTGACTTTGCTGGCTGCACCCGTTCTGCAAAACACATGCTTATCTAGTGGAGTTGTTTGTTACATGGCTACCCTCCACTTGGCACAGGCCATGCAATACCTACTTAGGATGACTGCTAATGTGACAGACAGTATGTTGGCTCGTTATTCTCAATAGAGGTTTTTATTTTTAGCCAAGGCTTTGGAAATCCCGAAGTAATCTTCTCAAACTTAATTTTATTGTCATAACATGTTTTACTAATGTGGCCATGCTAATTTCTTTGTTTCTTCTTGTTTTCCTGTTTCTCTGTTGTTACACACCACACCTAAATGTGTTTCTTTGAGGGCTGTCTTGTCATGCAAGCTAAGCTACCAAAGGCGAGCCAAGGTTACCCTCATTGAAATAGTTTCTTTTGCAGGGATGTGCTGTGGGCAGTAAGGGTATTCGGAGAGAGCTCACATCACAACCACGACCCCTCTCTCTACTCGGCTGTCGGTGTAATTCTCCACATTGAGAAATCACAGATAAGGATGAAATGATGAAATGCACATTGAGGGTCCTTGGGGAAAATACTGTTCTGGAAATAAATGGTCTCTTTACCAGCATCTCTTTGAAAATGGGTGATATACCCACAAGATGCAATGATTAAGATTTTCCCCTCAAAAAATCTTGTCTGTGAGCAAAATACCAAGTATCTATTTCGTTCAAAATAAATAGCAGTTCACCCAACACAGCAAATCAGTGTTAAATACGTTTACCAGAATTGTCCTAGAATTGAAAAATGTATCAAGGTGATATCAGAAGACGTTTAAAGTGAGCTTCCTTAAATGCATTTTTTCGTTTTCGAATTTAGCGCCGTGCATTTGTGTTATTTTACTTGTTTGCCAACAAATAGAGAACAACAAACACTTTTTCACTGTGCTCACGTTATTTGAAATTCATCCCTGCACTTCCCATAATGTATCTGAAAGCTTAAAGGGCACTGCCATTTCTCAACCCAGGCAGCTACGTTTATCAACAGTGAAAGCCAGACTGTGCTCATCTGGAGAAATGTTGGGTTCAATGCAAAGTCATTGTAATATTTAGAGAAGGAGAGTCCCTGTTCCGCTTTTCATGGTATTACTCTGAAGTTGTTCCATTCGCAGTTATACACCAAAATAAGATGGTAGGGGTTCTGTTCTTAGCCGAGGCCAGGTGAAAACAGCTACCTGCGTCCAGGAAACAGTGCTAGTACTCTGGAAGCCATTTTGTTAGTTATTATTGTATAACCACTGATCTTTCTAAATGTCACCTCTTCCTTTTTGGGGGGATGAGGTCATTTTTCAAACATGCAATCAGACCACTTCCCAACTTATTTTACTGCTTCATTCCTAAAATATCATTCAATTGATATGCAACAAAAAAATATCACCTCCACCATACCCTTGCTAATAAATCTCTCAAATATTGGTAACAAGAGTTTTAAGGTGTTAAGTATTGCATAGAGCTCAACATTTCTCAAGTGCAATAGCATTATAATTTGCTAAGGAAACCTAAAAACAGAGGAAATGCAACAACCAGTGCAAGAAGGATCAACCTTAGTGGGGAAATTGAAATTAATTATACATTTCAATAATTCTAGAATAGACTGAAGGCCTCAAATGCCTGAAGGAGGACACAAGAGCATTTATGATGTTTTAAATCCCAGCTGTTTTAGGACACTGACTTTAACAATAGCATTTCCTGCCCCTTTTGATTTTGCAGAAAAATATATTTGCAATTTAGTTATGTCTTTCATTTAATTTCCATTTGGGAGATTTCAAAGTACATTTTCTCTTTGGGGTGTAATTCAGTGTAGCAGGGCCCAAGACATTGCTCGCTTGTTGTAGAAGGAAGAGGTCATGTTATAATCCAAAGCTCTTGGAAGCTAGAACAGAAGCCCATAGTTATACTTTTTGAAGCAAAACTGTGCGTCAAAAAGTATAGTGTCGGCTTGCGTCATTCCAGAGTGCCAGCCGGGTGCCAAATTTATGGAATCCTGCAAGCCGGCGCAAAGGGTGGGCTAGCGTAAAAAACAAATGGCGTTAGCCTGTTGGGTGTGGCGGTATGGGAGAAGGGGGTTTTGCACCCAAAAATTATGCTAGGGTGGTTAGAGGCAAAAAAAAATGCCATTAACCAGCCTAGCGTCATTTTCCAATGCAAAACCATCAATACCACGTGACTCCTGTCTTACAAAAGACAGGAGTCATGCACACCACCCCAAAGGCCAATCACAGGGGACAAGGGTCCCCTGGGCATTGCCACTGCACCCAGTGCCATGTAGGGGGGCCCATTTCAGGGCCCCCAATGGACCTCTAAAAAAGTTTTTTCAATACCTCTACTTACCCTACTTACCTGGGATGGGTCCCCCATCCTCCGTTGTCCATTTGGTTGGGGGTCGGGGTGTTCCTAGGGCCTGGGGAAGGCACCTGTGGACCCATTAATGGTGTCTGACCATGGAAATGGGTCCACAGGTCCCCTAACGCCTGGTCTGACCCAGGCGTTAAATAATGGTGCAAAGCAAGCTTTGCACCATTATTTGGCCCTTCCTTCCACCTCTGTGTCATTTAAGCACAGGGAATAAATATGGGGCTATGGGAGTAGCACAATTTTTTAGATGGGAACGCCCACCTTGCATCGCTTTGACACAAAGTAGGTTCAGGAGTAGCGCAAAATATTGGCGCTACTCCTACAGAGTACATAGAATGGAAGCCCCCTTTTAATGCCTGCTCTGGAGCAGGAGTTAAAAGTGCCGTAAAAAATGCCATAAAGAAATCTCACAGATTTCTTTGTGCCATTTTTCCGGCTCCCCTAACGGGGGAACGCCCCCTTTGCATACATTATGCCTGGCGCAGGCATAATGTTGTTCAAAGGGTTACAGAGTGGTGTAATGCATACATTATGCCACTCTGTAAATACGGTGCCGGGATTTCGGCCTCATTGGGCCACATTAACGTACAAAATAATGACGCTAATGTGGCGCAAGATGTCACTACGGGCTTATAAATATGCCCCTCAGTTCTTTCAGAGAAGCTGCTCTGAATGAACAGAGATCACTACAAGAGCCACCAATGTTCTTGTTTAATTTGGAAGCCGGTAGTCCAGTTTGGACATGCAGGGTCTAAATCAGGCCCCAAAATCTCCTCGTCAAACCTCTTACATTCTCAAAAAGTTAATTTATGCATCTATACATAATGAGACACAGAGGAGCAGAAATGATAGCAGGAGACTGTTATCTGGTTTCATATTTGCGTTGGGGTGCTGTCTCGCAGCAGGCTATTTCAGGCTTGCATAGACACTGAGCAGAGAAAGTAGGACAGCAGGTGGCTCGGTCTGATGAGGAGTGATAAATATTTGAATTGGAACACAACAGTATCACAGATAATCCTGTCTCGTTTACAGAAATGTATTTTCCCGCGAAAGACAAGATAATCCCCCGAGGCATCAGGCTGGAACACCTGAACTTTGTGGTGTTTCTTGGAGCTCTGTTGCTTTATTTGGGGGCGAGAGGGGATATTTGTCCCCTCTAAAGAGCTCAGCATGTAAAACTCAATCGAGCTTAATCACCTTTCACGTGTGCTGAAAGTGATATGTGGCAGCCTGGATTCAGAAATCAAGGCTCTTCCAAATATTACCCTAGCAGAGGGCAGAGTGTAGCTGGCTAGGACTGGACGCCATACAGATGGTCTGAACAGAACTTCATAGAAACTTCATTGCAACATTCATTCTGCTCAACTGGTGCTTTCATGTGTGAATGGTGCTTATGTGACATTAGACGCCCTACGTGCAATGTTATGAATAAATATGTGGGATGCAACCGCCTGGTTTAATATGGATCCTAGACACCTTGATCGTATCTCACTTCATCTTGTTCATTGCACTTACCTCTTCTTCTGGGTTTTGGGGGAATTAAAGTGCATACCTTAATTACAAAACACATACTTTGAGGCAACCTCCCCATCTCGGTGAGGCAATGGTGTTAGCCAGAGGCTCTCCTTCCACTACAACTGGGTATCACTAAGGCATGATTTGCTCAAACCTTGACCCATGTTTTATCCATGGCAAGCCCATATTTTTGCAATATATTTTCCCTTGGGTTTAGCTTCCTCTCTATTGTCCTTCTGAAAAGAATGAAAACCGGTGGTTTTGCCCTTGTTTTTGGCTAAGACTTTCGAATTATTCCATAGGCTTCATGCAGTAACTTCTTGGTGTTCAGGATATAAAAGTTATTAAACAAACTAAGTATGCACGTTGATTTAGTTGGATTAGTTGACTTAGTTGACCTAATGTATTCACGCATAATGTGCTTTTAGTATTTGTTGCATTTTTTACTTTACAATTACTGTGATGCACAGTGGTCACCTAGCAGCCTGTAACATACTTTATCTTAAACAACTCAACATTGAATTCAATTATATTAATCTAAAATCCATGTAATTTCTTTTCCTCTCACCCTATGCAGCTCATCTTCTATCGTAGTGGGAGGTCTTAGATAAAATCCAAGGAGCCGAAATGGGGTTCATTAATTTGATCTCTATATTCTTCCTTTAAACTCACAATTTCGCGTTTACTTTCTGGCTTTTAGTAAATCCGTGCTTGTTTTCAATGTTTCTTCACTGCATGGCTATTAAGGCAGGATATGTTTTCGATGGATTGCTGCACGAGGGTTAGCTGCATTTGCTAATTGATTCTGAAGTACAATTTGCTGAGCATCTGCTTCTGTTGTAATGTACCATTAAATCAATAAATATAATGTTACAATCTGAAATGCACTGCCTTTTAATGAGCGGGCATATTGAGTTGGACTCCAGAGTACAGATGCAGTCAAATGGATGCTCTGTATAATGAAAGTTCAATGGAGATAATGACAATGGGTTCTGTAATGATGACCTGCAATTGAAAGGTAGTGTTTCAGAAAAATTATAAATGCGATATGCTGAAAATACCTTTCAAAGTTGTATCAACTTCATTGCACTAGAAACATACTTTATACTAATTGATATCAGTTGAGTACAAAAGATTTTCCTAGATTTATTTCTAGGTTTCTAAATGTATACAATTTCGATCTGCCTATTTGTCTACCTTTTCTCATTTTTCCTTTGCATACTTGAAAAATCAATGAGTCAGAGTATTTAAAAGAGGCTCAGGAGGTGAAATGCGCTATTTTGAACACCCCATGTAAAAGGGAGTATTCAGGTACACCCATAAAATGTTCCAAAGGAACGGGGAATGCCTCTTCAGGGGGAAGCAGAGACCAAAGTGGAGATGATCTCAACGTTGGACCTTCATGTACTCTAGGCAGACCTAGGCGTCCTAGTGAAGGGCCCGCCAATGAATATGGTGCTCGGCTGTTTGGCTTTATGGCTTACTGAGGGGCGTTTGGAGATCTCACAATGCAGGAAATCTGAGATATTCCCTCAAAGGTTATGGGTATACACACACAAGGCATATGGGTAGGCCCCATCTTAGGGGGATGAACAGATATTCTGCTCTACAGGTGCAAATTTAACAGAGTGCACTAGCACAGCTGTTGGGCCTGACATCCTTGTGGTGGTTTCACTCAACTTTTTGTCATTCAGCCCCCTGTTTTTGCTGACTTCATTTTTATCAGCTTTAGGACTCTGCACACATGCTTGTGCTCTCTCCTTTAAACATGGTAAAATTGTCTTACACCTGATTGGCATATTTAATTTACTTATGAGTCCCTATTAAAGTGGTACTCCATATACCCAGGGGTGGTAAATGAATGGGGATATTTATCAAACATTTTGCACCACCCATACGCCATGCAGGGGACACAGGTGGTAGCAAACCCTAGAATGAGATTTACGAAGTCAGACAAGGTACCTTGCATATCTTTGCATAGCTAGGTAATTCTGGAGTAACGCAAGGCAAGCCAAGGCAAGTAATTTCCTAGCATAACTCTGCCCCAGGAAGGTGTTCCATGGGTGGAGCAAGCGTGTTCCCACCAATCCATTCAAGCAGTGGTAGATCTGGGATAGCATACCAAATGCTACACCTTCCCAGGAGAGGCGTAATGAGGATACATATTTTTATTTGTCCTTGTTTCTTCTTTCTATGTGTAAGGAAAGAGGAAAAAGCCTCTAAGGATTGATATTTTGCAGGAAGGTGGTCCTTCCTGCAAAGCATCTTCCTTGCACTTATATTGCACCAGCACAAGAGAGGACATGGATGTGCCATATAATGTTAAATATGGAGCATTCCTGCCCTCTCCCTCTCCATGTCACAGAACGCATCACAGTAACGTGTCTTGCTGAACTGCATTGCATGACATTTTGATAAATCTGCCCCTGAATGCTACTAGTGGGCCTGCAGCACTTATTGTGGCATCCACATAAGTAAGCCTTTAAAAATGTCCAAGTTCTGCCATTGAAGCCTGTGTGTGCACTTTAAAACTGGCATTTTGACCTGGCAAGATAATGTGCCAGGCCTTGTCAGGCCCACATGTCCATTTTAATACATATGTCATATCTAAGGTAGGCCCTAAACAGCCCTGTGGCCAGGTGGAGTGTATTAAAAAGGTTGGACTTTTAGCTTTTACATACCCTGGTAGTGAAAAGAATGTACATTCGTTTTTCAGTGCTGTGAGGCCTACCTCTCCCATAGGATAACATTGTGTTAACTTATTACATTTAATAAGTGATCACTTTTATTTGGGAGCCAGTAGGAATTTCAAGTTTGATGTCTAATGAGGCAAACATTTAAATCCTCTTTAATGTTAAAGTCAGTTACAAAGTTGATATTTTCTTGTCCTAACCATGTGGTGCCTGCAGCCTACATCCTGGGTCACATGACTAAGTGTAGCTGGCAGTTGGTCATTGTGTATTACTCCCACACAGTGCGACAAAGGGAAGATATGTGTTGGCAGGATCGGCCATCTCTGACTTGATGAGGGGAAGGAGCTGTTACCTATCACACTTGCACATCAGAAAGGCCCTGCCTGAGCACACTCCTAAAGGGTTTGACACTATTTTTTTGTGACCTCAGACGAGCTGGGGCCTGCTCTGGGAGGCATGATATTCTAGACACCTCCTGGGGTGGAAACCTCTGGAACCTTCTCCTACTTTGAAGTGGGCAACAGATATAAATATTGGATCCTAAGACCCTACTTATAAATATACCTCTGAACCTATGGAATGCTCTGAAGGACTGCTGTGCTGCTCTTTGAGAAGGTCTGCTACTCTGCTGTCATGCTGCATGAGTTAAAGCACTGGACCTGCATCTTGAACCAGGGACCCACAGAGTAACTCCAAGGGCTAGTTGGCTGATCTCCTGATCAGAGCCTCAGGAACAACAAAAGTCCCTACAAAATTGAACTCAGCACCTGAACTCTGCCTGTTGTGACTCCTACCCCCGAGTAGTGCCACCCAAGTCCTGGAGCCTTGGAAGTTTGCCTGAAAGTACCCTTCCTTCCCAGTGGTGGTTCAATGAGCAGAACCAACGCATCATTACACATCTTGTTGCAGTCGCATTGGAACCAGCGCAGCGCGATGCATTGCTGATGCTAGACCTCGCATTGCAGCCTGCAGTCTCTTTGGAACCGCTACTGTGCAACAGTTCCTCAATTTAGGCCTTCGCATTGCAAGCTCTTCATCGATGGCAGGACTCTGCACCACAGTCCTACAGCTTCTTTGGTACCCACCAGTGTGTTGTGTATCTTTGAAGTAGGACTTCACATCACAAACCCCTCATCTATGTCATCATCAATCATGATGGATGACTCCGCATCACAGCCTCGCATCTCCTCAGAGCTGCTGCTACACAACACATCCTTGGTGCAAGATTTTACAATGCTCTGCAAATCAGGATTTAAGGTACTTTGTTCAGCGAGCCTAACTGGGTCTCTGTATCCGGCCCGCAATCCATCACAGTTGGCCTGAACTTGTGACTTTGTCCCAATCCTTCTCGTCCAGATAACCACAGCTGGGGCGTTGTGCTTCTAAGCACTTTTAAACCTGCATATCTCCGGTTCTACTGATTGGATTTTTGCAGTTTTAATCTAAAATAATTTATTACATTTTACTCTATTTTTCTAAATTGGTGTGGAATTTTTCTTGTATTATGTATTCATATCAATACTGATTGAAGTGCTGCCTAAATACTTTGCACATTGCCTTTAAGTTAAGTTTTCAGAAAAAAACAAAAACCTAATGACTCACACGCTAAGAGTTTTTTTCACAGGGTGTGGAGGTCAATATTGATTTTTCTGTCCCTCATTGTGGTGTTCTCCCCAGCCTGAGTACTCGTAAATGACTACACCATACATGGAGCTTGGTTTTACACATCTTTCTTGGTCTGTGTGTAACTGCAAATTAAGCAGTCTAAACATCAAAATCTATTCACCACACCCTAACACTTATATCACAGTTCTATGGAGTCCATCAGAAACCAAAGGGGTCCCATCATCGCTAACTCACAAGACACTACGGGGGTTATTCCAACTTTGGAGGAAGTGGTAATCCGTCCCAAAAGTGACGGTAAAGTGACGGATATACCACCAGCCGTATTACGAGTCCATTATATCCTATGGAACTCCTAATAGGGCTGGTGGTAAATCCGTCACATTTGGGACGGATTACCACCTCCTCCAAAGTTGGAATAACCCCCTACATCTCCTCTCTTGTTAACTAGAAAATAGAATTCTTTACAGAAATACATAATACAATTCCTCTATGAGACATTGTGGATCTCTGACCAAACACCCAGATCGTGTCCTCTGAGGCTGTGAAGAGAGAAGAGAATGATTCATGACTGTCACCAGTGACTGTCCATGACTGTCACCAGTGCTATAGCGACAGCTGAGATCAAGGGGCTCTCTACAGTCTCAATCAAACCAGTCTCATCTCTGACATCAGGAATTGGCAAATGATGAGAGACATGACTGAATTGGGAAGAATCTCATGTAATGTCTTTCCAGGATGGTGAGCAGTCACCATATCTCCTTAGCTAGTTACAACTTCGAAGGGTTCAGGATCAAAAGGAGCATCAGATTTGCATTTCCTCTGTTGTCCCACTAATACTCATTCTGCTTCATAGAAAACAATGTTCAAGGCACATCAATGCTTGTCGGCATATACTTTTGTCTTTTCTTTATGACACAAGTCTGTCCGACGAAGTTAACCATCTGTTGTGGATCTTCTTTTGGTCCATAGTGGTAAGGTGGTCATAATGGCTGTCCCAAATACCAGAGTGGCAAGACTTTCACCTGTTGTTGAATGAGGAGTCACCTGATAAGCTTGAAGAGTAGCATGGAGAGCTGACTTCAGATCAAGCTTCTCCAACTTAGCATGCTGGACAGTCTTTTTGAGTGTGCTCATTCAACCACACCATATGCTTATGGCCAAAGAAGTGTGCTTGTCTGATTCTTCACATTGAAATGATAAAGAAAGCCTCTGAATTCTCGACTATTAAAAAGTGAGCCATTGTCAAACTTCAGAATGGAATCAACCCTCCATATTGAAGAAATTTCATCTAACATCTTGATTACTCTTTTTTTTCTTGAGTAATGGAAGAGAGACCTTCTACTAGTGGAAAATTGGAGTATTCATTGATAATCACCATCAGGTCAAGAGGACCAAAGAAATCAACAGCAATTCTATGCCACACATGTTTTAGTAAATCAGACATGTTCAAGGTATGTTGAGTGATTTTGGGATATAAGCAATTGCACAGATGACAGGCCTTCGACTCTCATCTCTCTCGTCAAGATGAGGAAACCAAACTCAGTCTCGTAGAACTTTTTAGTGGCAACAGCTCCACAAAGTCCTTCATGGGCCACTACAATTACTTGTTTTTGCAGACTCTCTGGTATGAAAATGTTTGAACTTTGTAAGACAGTACCTTCTCGAGTAACTAATAGTTCATCTTTCAAATTTTTGAACTTCTGATATTCACCGTAACGTGTGAGAGGTCAAGTGTGCTGTTTCCAGGATGATGAAAAATCATGTCTTTTAGTATCAACATTCCACTACCATTACTCACTGCACTAATAATTTGTTCCAAAGAAATACCAGCAGGGTTACTGGACTATACAATGAAGATAATGTAACTTTCAACAGCTTTGTAAGGGGTACCTGTCATGCCGTGGGCTTCCGCGGTATCTCCCACTCGGGTCGCAGTCCGTTTTTCAGGTCGCGGGGCCCGCCGCGGCCCTTTTTTCCGGCCAAACTCTGTTTTCTTTACCGTGGGAGGCCAGAGGCCCAGGATTGGGCATCAGTCCTCGCCGCGCATAATGAGCGGCACAGGTGCTTGTTGTGGGGTGCCCGCGCCCGCCCTCCCGGTCCTTCCACTTAGGTGGTGCCCCATTCCAGGGCCTTCTCTTTTTCTTTCCTCTTTCTGGAGGAGCCATGATTTCTCTTTCCTAGCATACCATTCTCCTTTCATCTTCCCTGCATGCATCTGTTTCCCTTACTACAATAGTGCCTTTTCCTATCTGGTTCTATAGCCCCTTTCCAAATCCAAGATGGCAGTCCTACTTCTTCCTGTATGTCACTTTCTGTCAAGGTGTATATAAGGGGATAGATTCTTCTTCTCTTTGCGTTGCAACACTTCACCTGTGGTGGTCACGCTCCGGCTGGTCTTCTGTTGGACTCCAGTTTTTTGCTCTTGTTTTTCCTCTGTCCTTCCGGTGATATTCCTGGCATCAAAGTTCTGATTTTCTTGTGTCCTCTTTCTGTTCCAGGGAGTTCCTGTCTGGAGGTTTTCCCTACAGGGTTTTTCCTCTGGGACTTCTTCTGGAGTGCATGGACTATGGTGGCGTACTACTGTCAGCAGCACAGTGGCTACCGGAAGGGGTCGTCCCTACCTCGGCCAGAGTAGGACTTGCAAGATCGAAGGCCGCATGCCATCCGCACCTGGCCTGGACAGTAAGCCAAAGGCAAATTGTGACAGTACCATGATACTGTACAGGCACTCATGAAAATTAGTCAGCAGGGTTTTCATCCTTCCATGGTTGGTGCACAACACAATACATGTAGTCATATTCCTGCAGTTGCAAACCCCAATGTTCAATTCTAGGAGGGGTCTTGGCTTTTGGATTGCCAAAGATGGTAAGCAAAGCTTGATGATCGGTTACAAAAGTGAAGTTTTACATATGAGAATACGTGGAAATGTTCACAAGACCACTGCTAAACTTTCTTTCTCAGTTTGTGAATAGTCACGTTCAGTTTGTAACAAACTTCTGCTTGCTTATGCCACAATATGCCTTTGAGTATTTGGGAGTCCACTGTGTTGGGCAAGGAGTGCACCCAATCCGACCTGGCTTGTGTCAACAACAATCTCTGTATGAAGCTGATCAGTATAGGGATAGGTGCGGAAGACATTGTGACACGAAGGGTTAATTAGCTTGAACAGTGTAGATGAGCGTGATGCCTGCCGAAGCCAGAGCAACGTGGAAGAAATTCACGATGTTCGCTTTCAAGCTTGTTTTCTTTTGACATTCCATAGATAAACGTATTCGCAGCTGCATGAGTGAGAAACAGGCTGTGAAGGAGATTCAGTCTCAACCTTGAGAACGAGACCACAGTAAAAGATGGAATGAAAACAATGGCCAGGGAATGGCAAGGCAGCCAAGAGACATGTACTGATAACATAGCTAGAAAATACTGGAAGGGGATAGAATCCAAGCTTCAGGTTACTTAAACACTGAAAGGTGGGTGAGGGAATTGAAGCTTGCAGATGGAGTTGTGAAACTGTCATCTTCAGACCCAGAGCTGCCTCCCTGTTGTGCTGTTCCAGGACCGTGATGCTTGAGGGGGAGAGAGGTCCAAGCAGGCGGTAGAGGGCTTCCTAGCATTTCGTGGACTAAGTTAAGTTCCACACAGGGATGAAAGGCCTTTGTTTCTCTGCTCTATTATTATGACTGATTATTTATGCTTGCACTGTGTTTATAACCTGAAGTATTCAGCTTGTTTATATTTTGCTTTCTAAACCTCATAGTGTGAACCTGCTACAGTAAATGAAACATGCATGTTGGTGTGTAGTAAATCAAAGCATATCTGAAGTATTCAGTTCGTTTATATTTTGCTTCCTGAACATCGTAGTGAGAGCCTGCTGCAGTAATTGAAACATGCACTTTGGTGTGCAGTGAATCAAAGCTTATCTGAAGTATTCAATTCATTTATATTCTGCTTCCTGAACATCATAGTGTGATGCATTTTGGTACACAGTTAATCAAAACTTATATCTGTCAATGAACACTTTGCTTATATATATGCATAGATGCTCTGTGTAGTGTACTTATATATAAATAGATGGTTTTCATTGCTATTCTTATTCTACTGTTGTTAATGTGCTAAATGCCTACATTTACCTGCAATTCTAGTAAAGGTAAATTGTATGTATAATTGGTGTGTGGTCCTTCATTGAGCGTCCTTATTGACTTATACCGAACAGGTGTCAACCAGTCACCTGGATAAGACAGAAGCTTTGGATCAAAGAAGGCCATTTTAGTGGGATTCTCAATTGCATACTTGATTTTCTCAAAACCTTGTTCACATTCATATGACCAGTAAAATGAAGTATTTATTTTTGTTAAGTCTCTTAAGGAAGTGCTTACTGTGGCAAAGCCGCATTTGCATCTGTAACAGTAACTGGCTATGCCAAGGAATGAACGTAATTTGGTGACATCTTGTTGGGGATTGGTGGCTGACAAAGCTTGTCCTTTAGCCAGATCTGGCATCATACACCCATCAGAAAGATATGGCCAAAGAATTGGAGTTTTGTTTTGCATAACTCATATTCCTCAACATTCAGAGTTAAACCTGCATCACCAAGTAAACAACACACTTGTATAAGAGCTTTATCACGTTTCTTTTGCATAGCTATGAAAACCAATATGTCATCACTTTAGGACGCTATAACTGTCGATGCTCAGCACAGTTACAGGCCTCAGCAGTGCTGGCTTGCATTTGGGGGTTTCCATCTAGCATAAGAGACCAGCGACTTCCTGCCCGTGACCCCCACCACAGGAGAGGATGAGTGAAACAGACAGAAGGCAGGGGGTTCAACAGAACTGGCAAGGCCATACAGCTCAGCAGATCTACTGGGTGGTCTGCCTCCCTGTCATTGGGTGAGATGCATAGCCAGCCAAGTCTGGAGGAGGTCTGTGTGCACAGTTTCCCCAGGAAAGCAGATACACCCATGCATGAATGTTAACCCACTCACCCCTGTGGAGTTATGGCCAAATAATGTCATAAAAAATTAAAAAATAAAAATAAAAACTTTTCTTCATAGGGCCTTGTGAAAGAAATCAGCTTTGTACAAAATGAGTATCCAGTAAACCTCAGTGTAGGATTAAAATGTGCATATTTTCTTGAGGTGTCCCCAGAGGCACATAGGCACCAGCATCCTATTGTAAATTGATTTGGGGCTGACCTGGAGCAGTGTCAGACCTCCACAGTCCCCCATCGTGCAAGGAGAAAAAGCTCACTCTAATGGCATAATTCAGGGTTTGGCAGACAGATTACTCAATCACAAAATGGCGAATATCTTGACTGCTAGTGTGTTGTGATATTATGCACTTGTAATAAGGCACATAGGATCCGTCATTTTTGTGATGCAGTACCCATCCGACAAACTGTAAATCAGGCTTTAAGTCTCCCAGGAGGGAGAATGCATGGGCTTAGGTAAAGCTGAGCTTATTTTCTAAATATTTTGGGCTCATGTTTTGTAAATATTCTGGAAATGTCTGACTTATTGTCTTACGGGACCATGTGTCAAAATAGGTCGGGCTGTAAAAGTATTGAGGTGTTGTTTTTTAATGAGAGTACATATAGTGTACATCCTTGGATGTAAAGCTGTAAGCATACTGTTGTTTTAGGTGTTCTGGTATACGAAAGGCTCAAAGTTCCTCAAAACTACATTTGGTATTTTAGATATAGTGGGTCAGTTTGCCACGCTGAACACTCCTCAGGGTACATGATTTCTACTCTGGTTAGTATGTGAGGTCTCTTTGGGAGGGGTTTCCAAACGGTATTTCCAATTGCCATTGTATATTCTTAAGTGTGTGTAGTATTTAGTTGTTTTATTTTTAAATAAAAAGCAATGGCTGATGAATTACTCAGTATTTTATTGTGTGTTTCCGGTTACTGGGTTTCTAGCAAATATACCACATATCTGAATTAGCAATGAACTCTCAATCGCACTACTAACAAAAAAGGGGTTCATGGTAACCATTTTGATGGCCTACGGTCTGGAGGCTTCAGGACACGACAAATGAGAGCTCCCAATTAAAACAACTCTGTTCCAGTAACTTCTAAATTCGCTGAGACCTCCCTATCTATCAACCACACAGATAGTAATATATTTTGACCCAAGTGATAGCATAGTTTATGATGATGATAATTAAGTTTGTATTGTTTGTGTTAATTTGTGAAAGCACGTTTGATGCTACAGATCACATTATTAAAATCTCAGTTTTTCATTACTTATATATATATATTTTTAAGTATTGCCCTTTTAGGAGTGGTACATGAAAATGGAATGAAAAGGAACATAGTGAAAAGGGATTTTAGTGATACACTTTGGTCCATTAACGTGTGCCTTAAAATGTTCTGAACAGCTTCAAAAAATGCTTTTAAATAAAAAAAATAAGACTATGCTGCAGAACATTTCACACTCTGCTGAGGAATCAGGAAGCTTTTAGTCTTCAAGGTATTGTGACTATACTATCAGATTAATTCAGCTGTGAGATAATGGGAACAGTCAATACACAATGAAAAGCAAATGTCAGCATAACATGGTTGGAAGACAAAAATAATAATCTTTGTCCCCGGGCTGCTGTGTAGCCATTTCAGCAGATATCAACTATATCATCCTGGCCGTGTATAAGAAACATAGATTTGTGTCCGTGTCCCAGTTTTTACTGTTTTTCCGCTGGTTTAAAAGCCCTGAAATGTGGGAGCATAGTTAGAGGAATAGTCAAAGATTAAAAGCAGCATTCTCATCGTTTTACAAGCGGTCAGGGTCTATTTCTCTGAAAGTCAGAGATATTTAGTATTCAGCCAGTATGAACACAAAAGATGAGCTCGACAATTGAAATGGAAGTGATCTAAAGATGAAACTACTAGGAACTAAAGGTATAATTATTGACATCCAGACTAGTTTCCTTAAAAGGCAGACGCAATAAACAAAAGCAGCAGCTGTCACTAAGAATCATAGAGTCAGGCATACATTGGATTTCAAGGACAGACTCAAATCAGCGGCCCAAAGTACACACTCTGCCTCTATTCTTCTGATTTATGAATACACCCACCCCATTGAAGTATAACTTTAAGTACTACCATTTCTTAAATTGTAAGAGCATTTAGAACTTTGTATTATCAGATGAAGGGTTGTAAATAGATGATCTTTTGTAAAAAGTATGCGTAAAACAATTACTTCTCCAAAGACAAATGTGCATGCTTTACTATGATGATCATTGTTTTTTGTAGTGGGTCTTATGTACAATGCCCCACATGTTCACAATGCGGAGTTAGGAATAGGAGACAGCTGCACAAATACTAGCCATAGCTATCAACTGTTTTCCACAAGTGCAGCTAACAATGTGGCTTCACTGGATTTAAAATGCTTCGGTTTAACTTTCGTGAATAAATGATTGATAAAAGAATGGGCACTGATGTGAGCTAGCTGATGTACCCTTCATCACAGATTTATGAAATTAGCATTTGCTACTTAATTTGAAACTTAATTTGCATTTTTGAACATTCTTTTTAAGTTGTTTCTAGCTCAAATGAATGAAAGTAGTACTGGCAGACAACATGCTACATAAACTGCTTTCTTGCTGCACAATTTCGATAAACTTGCCCTATAACTTAGGTTAACTTAGATAACATTGTTGCAGAATTTTAGCTGCTCTTGCAATGGTAAAGCTCTCCGGGGTGGTTTGGGGGCTGTCATTATGAAGCTGAAACTCGTATTTCAAAGAGAATTATGGACTATTTGATATATTTCGAAGTTCCTTTCACACAAACGTGTAATATATACCAGGGGGAGAGAGTACTAATGAGAATGTGAGCAAATCCTGTTTTTTCTTGTTAGCTTAACACAATATAGATAACAATGGTCCAATGAAACCAACAAACTGAGAGCTTAGTAAGGATAACAAAACCATTTATGTGAAAGCTTTTGTGATAGTGGTCATTTAATAAAGCAGGCTTCAAATGCAACATTGCTGAGCTTCCTGCACAATTTAAAAGGGAGATGTAATTACCTACACTGCCAACTTGTATTGTGTAAAATTACATTAATCTCAGTAAGACATAGATTGGCTAGGCACTGACCCACCATTACATCCTAATCATCCTTCAATACTCAATTAAATGGACATCTCTGACCCTTCCGACGTCACTGAATCATTCCCCGAGGTGCTATTGGCTCAAGCACAGTTTACAGATCTTTTGGAAACGTCAGTGGGGTATGTGACTGCATGCAACCAAAATCTTCTGCCTTTCTATGGACACTGACCTATCATGGATTTATTAGGGGGCCAACACCACATTGCACCTCTGGCACATTTACTGAAAATGCCAGCACAAACAGATACCCATAGACACAGGGTTAATATTGCAGTGTTCGTACATAAGGCAGCGATCCTGCAAGTACTTCAGCCTTCATGAAACATTAACCATGTCTCATTCGTACCTGCCATTTATAGGCATCAACTTGACAGGTAATTATCTCTACCTATGGCTACCATCATTTTTAGCATGCTGGGCACCACGTGCCTGGACATTTTCCTTGTGTGGGCATTTGACTGTTTTCCACTCACAAATGCTCTTGACTCAGAGGTGAACTTAGCATGTAACCTAACTCTGCCCTACCCCTACTAGTGGTTCAAAGCAATGACCGGGAATTACTTATTTTCTCCCATTTTCGCAAGCCTTCTGGAAGGATGTGAAAAGGGTTCCAGCATTTGTCTCTTTCTCTATCCTAGGCTCCCACCTCATGCCCCAGTGTATGACTTGTTGAGCAATCCAGTGGGAAGCCTCATCATTTGGAAGAAGTGTTGTGTATTGAACTTACTGGTCATAGGAATTAGTTCAAGAATGGTTGGTGATACAAATACATTTTCCCGTCCGCATTGTGGATGGGGAACAACTGTGATATTAAGAAAAGTGAACATCTGAACATCCAACTAAAAAACAAAAGATTATGGGGGTGATTCTTACTTTGGCGGGCGGCAGACGCCGCCCGCCAAAGTACCCCCGCCAGAACACCGCACCGCGGTCGACAGACCGCTGCGGTGATTCTGGGTTTTCCACTGGGCTGGCGGGCGACCGCCAAAAGGACGCCCGCCAGCCCAGTGGAAAACAACCTTCCCACGAGGACGCCGGCTCTGAATGGAGACGGCGGAGTGGGAAGGTGAGACGGGTGCAGTGGCACCCGTCGCTTATTTGAGTGTCTGCAAAGCAGACACTAAAATACAAAGTGGGGCCCTCTTACGGGGGCCCCTGCAGTGCCCATGCCATTGGCATGGGCACTGCAGGGGCCCCCAGGGGCCCCACGACACCCCATACCGCCATCCTGTTCCTAGCGGGTGAACCGCCAGGAACAGGATGGCGGTATGGGGTGTCAGAATCCTCCATGGCGGCGCAGCGAGCTGCGCCGCCATGGAGGATTCATTTGGGCAGCGGAAAACCGGCGGGAGACCGCCGGTTTTCCACATCTGACTGCGGCCAAACCGCCGCGGTCAGAATGCCCTGCGGGGCACCGCCAGCCTGTTGGCGGTGCTCCCGCCAACCCTGGCCCCGGCGGTCCATGACCGCCGAGTCAGAATGACCCCCTATATGTGGACCCATGAGGTGAGTGATTGTAATTGTTGGAGTTAACAGCAAACAATGCCAAAACTAGACTGCTAATTGAGTTTCTACTTTCCATTGTTGATGTATGGTATTTTGCCCATGAGGGTGAAATTTAACATATGTTGAGGAATCAATAAATCACAATGTCTTCCCATTGCCAGGGTGGGCAAGGCTATAATCAGATATCATCACCTTGCCTTATACTTGTACTAATATTAAGACAATCAAATACATTGAATGAAAATATGCACATTGCACTTTCTGTATACATTTCTAAGTATTTATTTGAAAGGGAAGTCTGACTTTCAAAGCACTGACCGAATCTGACCCAATATAACCATTGTATTTGTTCTATCTCTACATGTGGGCCTAATAAAAGTAATACACTTGGGCACGGGCATCGGATTTGTCTCTAAATGGGTATTGAGGACAGATGCTATGCTGAGGTGTGATACTTTTATCAGACCAATGACAGAGGACATACAAATCCAACAGTTCATAAAAATCCCATGAAACTAAAGGAAGTGTATCATGTTACCAACCACCATGAGCCAGTTGGCTATTACTCGCCAACTTGCTTGTTTTATCATCATTGGCAACTTTCCTATAATAACTAGAGGAACCGACACCAAGAATAAAGCTAGTAGTATTTATTGTGTATACTTTTCTTCTCTAAAGCAAAAAACACACATCAACCTCCTATAGGTCCTCATTCAGGAATAAATAGCTATGCTGTCTTCCTAACGAAAAAAAAATAGAAATGAGTCAGATAAACCACATTGCATACGTATTTATTCTATGATCATGATTAAAAACAAATTCACATGTTTAGACCATTTTATTGTGAAAGGCTGACATGTTTCACTGCCACACAATGACTTACCAACAAATTAATTTGGGCATAGGGACCAAAATTCACCCCGTTATGCACCATACCATATGGCCCCAAGGTGAACGCCTCCCAGAAGGCCATAGGGAGAACCTTTGTAACCGCTGGTTTTGACTTCCATTTCAGAGACTGCTGCTTTGCTGGTGATGCCAAAACTCTGAATCGCAGCCTCTGCACTCAACGGCTCTGACTCATTGCCTCGACTGCACTCCAGGCTCCTCGAAATCAACGCAGTAGGAACTTGCACCGCAGCTTCACTGCAATTCAGAACGGAAGCATTGCTGCTGTTGAGTGGGAAAAAGCAACACATCCCCTTTACTGTGTGATTCGGAACCAACGCATCAATCCGCAACCCTATTTAAGATACTTTTGTTCAGCAGGCCTAAGTCGGTCACCGTAGACAGCCAAATACCAATGAAAAAGCCAGTGAATTTGACATTCACCTTTGCATAACATAACTGCCCCTGCCCAGGGTCGTGGCTTTGTGGGGCGTTTAGGGTGTTAAACCCCTCCCAAATAAATGTTTTTTCTGATACGAAGCTGGGTACAAGTGCTCCTCAATCAGGTATGGAGAGGTGTGTGTTGGATTTCACCAGGAATTTTTACATGTGCACAGAAAACAGTATACACACAATTTCTCCTTCACTCTGTTTTGAAAGTCCGCAAAAATGTTGCTTATTTGACAAAGTATTGTGTTTTCTTTCATTTAATACTATTACCAATCCGCAGTTTACTTCTTTTGCACTGCCCCTTAAGCCTCTCGAACGTGTCCTGCATGTTGTCTAATGTATTTTAACGTTATATGACATTGTTTGAAAATCTGAAGCTACCCCAAATATTGCTGCCCAAACTACACCCCTGCCCCTCCCCCTCAAATACGGCAGAGGGCTCCAAATTCTCTGACAGTCATTGATCACCTGAACACTTCTGGACCGATGATCTCAAAAGAGGACAACAAAGTCTGTTCCGCAGATGCAAAAGCCCTAACGTCTTCTGATTGATGCCAATAATAATTACTAAACTCTTAGCCAAGTTCTCTGTCATCTTAAGCCAAGCCATTCTCATGGTCCCGTTCAAGGAGACGTTGAAGGAAGCGGGGCCTTACCCGTCACTTAACCTCAAAGGCTTTTGAGAAATCTGGCATTCAGCATTCGGGTGTAACTGCAAGCAATCTGGTGGCTGCGGTTCAGCTAATTTAATCCATAAATACTGCATTACACCAGACGAAGGCTTGTTGTCACTGCAGGCCTATCACTTAGCGATCTTGCTCCTTGTTTTGAGTGAAAAAGCAAAATATCTCATTAGGAAGCACAGCGATCGGGCTTCATTGCGTATTTATGAGATAAGCATTGTTATCCTTTTAAAAAACGCAGTTGCGTGCTTGTGCTAGCAACTGAACAAACTCATTTGTGCTGGCGTCAGGTAGGCTTGTTGGTTAAGGCATCAGCGGTATGCATTATTTATCAGCCATGCCTCAACCGGAGGACAATAATCCGCCTGTGTCGCCTGATTCATTATGCGGGGTCGTGCCTCTAAAAGTTGGGAGGTAGAACTATTGGACTTTTAATTTTTTTAGTAGCTGACTCCTAATTATTTTCGGGCCTTGTTTTAGTGAAGGATGATTCCCCGACTGTCGAGGTAACAAGCGCAGCATTGCGGGTCTGCAAGACAGCGAGATCTCCCTTTGGCATTCCCCTCTGCACAGCAACCTTGGCTCGCACCTAATTATGTACTAGAAATGTCAGATGGGAAATAAAGGAAAATAGGTTTCCAAAACTGGGCCGCAGTGAGAGGGTTGCCCAGAAACAGATGAAGGACAGCGAGTGTGCGCGCGCGAAGGGCTGATATAATGGCGGACATTGAGATTCAGAATTGTGGTAGTTAACCACAGACATCTGCTGCATTAGCTGCCATACTTTTATAGTGCTGGATGCAGACAGCCGGAGCTTGTTGTGCTGCCCAACCTGTTTATGATGTGATTTAACTCGGAACATTGTTTTATTGAAATCGAATAGCGAGTTGCCTTTCATTGCCGACGATAGAACTTTAAGGACAGATAGTCCGCGTGAAGAACGTGGCACAATAGGTAAGGGACTGAGAGGGACCTGAAGAATCCTCACGGGTAAAGTGATGAGTGGATGACCAAGTGCGCAAAGTACTTATATTGAGCACCGTCCACATCAACAGAGATGCAGTAGAGTCAGTTTACAACAAATCCAGAGAGGGCAGTTACTTAAAGAGAGCATGGATTAGAACTGGATAGACAGTCACACACAGTCTTGAAGGAAAGCTATTTAAGTAGAATGCTGGAAGCAGACCATTAAGGGGACAGGGGTCTGACCTCTGACCTGCCTTAGGTCTAGAGCTCGCCCCCCACGTCCGCAGCACCATACTGCTGTCTCCTGCCTCTGACCCTTGCCCACGCTGCTGCTAGCGTGTTCGAGGCCCCGGTAAGCCTCATCAGACTCGTGTGACGCTTTTCGCCGCTCTGTAAGTGTTTTTTGCCCACTGTTTCAGCGCCTTGCTTCCTTGCGCTTCTGACCCCCTTGTGCCCTTCTGATTGCTGTTACCCGATTGTATTTTGTGCCCTCACTGTATTTTGTGACTGTTTTTGGAAGTTTTGCCTTCTGATTGTGCCTTGTATTTCTCCTGTTTTTTCGCCCCTTGGGCGCTCCCCCTCGCACCCCCTTGCCGATCTCCCCTTGCCGCTGCCTCCCTGCGGCCCGCCCCCCTCGCGCCCCCATTCGCCGCTCCCTCCCGCCTCCCGCCTCCCAGCTGCTCCTCCCTCCCCCCTCCCTTCTTAATGGCTGGCGCTGCGCGTCGCGAGTGAGCGACCTCTGACCTGCCTTAGGTCTAGAGCTCGCCCCCCACGTCCGCAGCACCAACCTGCTGTCTCCTGCCTCTGACCCCCGCCCACGCTGCTGCTAGCGTGTTCGAGGCCCCGGTAAGCCTCATCAGACTCGTGTGACTCTTTTCGCCGCTCTGTAAGTGTTTTTTGCCCACTGTTTCAGCGCCTTGCTTCCTTGCGCTTCTGACCCCCTTGTGCCCTTCTGATTGCTGTTACCCGATTGTATTTTGTGCTCTCACTGTATTTTGTGACTGTTTTTGGAAGTTTTGCCTTCTGATTGTGCCTTGTATTTCTCCTGTTTTTTCGCCCCTTGGGCGCTCCCCCTCGCTCCCCCTTGCTGATTCCCCTTGCTGCTGCCTCCCTGCGGCCCGCCCCCCTCGTGCCCCCATTCGCCGCTCCCTCCCGCCTCCCGCCTCCCAGCTGCTCCTCCCTCCCCCCCTCCCTTCTTAATGGCTGGCGCTGTGCGTCGCGAGTGAGCGACCTCTGACCTGCCTTAGGTCTAGAGCTCGCCCCCCACGTCCGCAGCACCAACCTGCTGTTTCCTGCCTCTGACCCCCGCCCACGCTGCTGCTAGCGTGTTCGAGGCCCCGGTAAGCCTCATCAGACTCGTGTGATGCTTTTCGCCGCTCTGTAAGTGTTTTTTGCCCACTGTTTCAGCGCCTTGCTTCCTTGTGCTTCTGACCCCCTTGTGCCCTTCTGATTGCTGTTACCCGATTGTATTTTGTGCCCTCACTGTATTTTGTGACTGTTTTTGGAAGTTTTGCCTTCTGATTGTGCCTTGTATTTCTCCTGTTTTTTCGCCCCTTGGGCGCTCCCCCTCGCTCCCCCTTGCCGATCTCCCCTTGCCGCTGCCTCCCTGCGGCCCCGCCCCCCTTGCGCCCCCATTCGTCGCTCCCTCACGCCCCCGCACGCCGTGCCTTCGATACTCGGCCAGCGAACTCCACGCCCTCAACCCTGGTCCCTCCACAGAGTGCTTCCAGGCCACCCTGAAGCACACCAAAGGACCTTTTTCCTGCCGCACCTGCAACTTCTCCTGCAACAGAACAACGAAGCCAGCAACAACCAAGACAAACCACCTGCACTGCATCCTCCTCAACACACGCTCCACACGAAAACACGCCATCGAGCTCTGGGACCTGCTCGACACCACCGCCCCAGACGTGGCCTTCCTGACCGAAACCTGGTGGAACGACTCCTCGGCCCCTGACATCGCCATCGCCATCCCTGACGGATACAAGATCACCAGAAGAGATCGCACCAACGGAATCGGCGGAGGAATAGCCATCGCCCACAAATCTACCCTCAAGATCCACACGGACGACACCCTCAAGACAGCCGAACACCTCCACTTCCAGATTCACACGGACCCCAACACTACCCTCAGAGGAACCCTCATATACCACCCTCCAGGACCAAGAGCCCCCTTCAGCGACACCGTCTCCGACCTCGCAAGCACCCACGCCCTCGCCTCTCCAGACTACATCCTCCTGGGAGATCTAAACTTCCACCTGGAGAACAACAATGACGCCAACACCGCATCACTGACCACCAACCTCGGACTCCGTCAACTGGTCAACACTCCCACCCACATCGCCGGACACACCCTTGACCCACTCTTCACTTCAAGCAACCACATCTCATTCAGCCACACCTCCGAACTCCACTGGACCGACCATCACTGCGTACATTTCACCTTCAAGAAAAACACCGAACACCACCGCACCCCTCTACCGCCTCACCGGCGCTGGGGAAAAGTCACCGAAGATCAACTAGCCAGCACCCTCGCCAAAATCCCACCACCCGACCCCACCGACCCGGACTCCGCCGCCATCAACCTCCATCAATGGATCCTCAACAGCGCCAACATCCTAGCTCCACTCAAGAGACCCACCGCCAACCAAGGAAAGAAAAAAACAGCCTGGTTCACAGACGAACTAACCACCTCCAAATGCACCTGCCAGAAACTCAAGAAAAAATGGATCCTCGAGCGCACACCCGACAACCTTGCTACCCTCAAGGAAGCCAACCGCAAACACCATCAACTGATCCGACTCGCCAAGCGCTCCCACTTCACAGAACGCCTCAACAACAACGCTCACGACTGCAAAGAACTCTTCTGCATAGTGAAGGAACTTTCCAACGCCAACGTCAACGACGTCCCTCCTTCCCAGGAACTCTGCGACGATCTCTCCACCTTCTTCTACCAGAAAATCGCAGACATCCACGACAGCTTCAACACCTCACCTCCGCCAGACCCCACCCCCAACAACTCCTCCCACGCCTACCGCATCACCTCCTGGACTCAAGTAGACGACGCCGAAACCCGAAAGACCATGAACTCCATTCACTCAGGATCTCCCGCTGACCCCTGCCCACATCACATATTCAACAAAGCCGACGCCACCATCGCCCCCAATCTCTGCAAGACCATCAACCTCCCCTTCAACACCGCCACCTTCCCGGACAGTTGGAAGCACGCAGAAATGCAACCCCTCTTCAAGAAACCTAAGGCTGACCTCAACATCTCAAAAACTTCAGACCGATCTCCCTCCTCCCTTTCCCAGCGAAAGTCATCAAGAAGATCGTCAACTCTCAGCTCGCCCACTTCCTAGAAGACAACTCCATCCTAGACCCCTCTCAATCTGGTTTCAGACGAAACTACAGCACTGAGACCGCACTCCTCGCCGCCACAGATGACATCAGACAACAAATGGACAACGGCGAAACCTCAGCCCTGATCCTCTTGGACCTATCAGGCGCTTTCGATACAGTCTGCCACCGCACCCTACTAACCCGTCTCCACGAAGCCGGCATCCAAGACAAAGCCCTCAACTGGATCTCATCCTTTCTCTCCGGCAGAACCCAGAGAGTCCGACTCTCACCCTTCCGCTCCAAAGCCACCAACCTCATCTGCGGCATCCCCCAAGGCTCCTCACTTAGCCCAACGCTGTCCAACGTCTACATGGCCCCCCTCGCACAACTGGCCCGCCAACACAACCTCAGCATCATCTCCTACGCCGACGACACCCAGCTCGTCCTCTCCCTGACCAAAGATCCTCTCACCGCCAAAACCAACCTCCACGAGGGACTGAAATCCATCGCCGAGTGGATGAGCAACAGCCGCCTGAAACTTAACTCCGACAAGACGGAAGTCCTCATCCTTGGGCGCACCCCCTCAGCCTGGAACGACTCTTGGTGGCCCACCACCCTCGGCCCCCCACCCACCCCAGCCAGCCACGCACAAAACCTCGGCTTCATCCTCGACTCCGCTCTCACCATGTCCAAACAGGTCAACGCTGTCTCCTCTTCCTGTTTTAACACCCTCCGCATGCTCCGCAGGATCTTCAAGTGGATTCCAACAGGAACCAGAAAGACGGTGACCCAAGCCCTCGTCAGTAGCAGACTCGACTACGGCAACGCACTCTACACAGGCATCCCAACAAAAGACATCAAACGACTCCAACGCATCCAGAACGCATCCGCCCGCCTGATCCTCGACATACCCCGCCGGTGTCACATCTCCCCCCACCTGAAGGACCTCCACTGGCTCCCCGTGGACAAGAGGATCACCTTTAAACTCCTCACCCACACACACAAGGCACTACACAACACCGGACCCTGCTACCTGAACTCCAGACTCAACTTCTACGTCCCCTCACGCCAACTACGCTCTGCCAACCTTGCCCTCGCCATCATCCCCCGAATCCAGCGCAAGACCTCTGGCGGCAGATCCTTCTCCTACCTCGCTGCCAAGACCTGGAACTCTCTCCCCACCTCACTACGCCAGACCCAGGACCTCCTCACCTTCAGGAGACTCCTCCTCAAGACATGGCTCTTCGAACGATAGCAGCAACCCCCCCACTCTCCCCCCCCTGCGCCTCGAAACCCTAACGGGTACATAGCGCGCTTTATAAATCTATTGATTGATTGACAGGGGTGAGCACGGCTGCAATCAGCTGTCGCCATGAATGGACGGAAGGCAGTGAACAACTGGGTGTTCAACTCTTTCTTGAATTGCAAGAGGGTTAAAGCAAGTCTGAATCCTAGTGCGAGGTAATTTCATTGTCTTGCAAGCAAGAGTACTCTGCTTAAGCATCAACTGCATTCACCTGTGAGTCTTTGGGATTTCAAGCCTGGCATAGATCAGCTGCTGGTTATGCAGGTGTCAATGGAGATTTGAGTTTGAAATAGAGATAATAATTTTTTTTTCTGGGCAGAAAGGCAACCTAATGTTCACACTGCAAACTTTAAAGTGGATTTAAGCAGGAGGGAGGAGTCCATGTATTTGTTATAGTTAGGGAACTATCTGTACATTTGTTCTAGTATATAGAAGCCCAGACAGATGAATGTGTTGATTTAAATTGTACACAATTACACATATAGTTAGGGGAACCATCTGTCAATTTCTTCTACTAAATAAAAGACCAGACAGCTGAATGAAGAACAGTTTTTAATGGTTTTGAGATTGGCTTGGGGATGCAGGTTCGAAGGGTGAAGTCCCGTCAATTTGAGATGGAGGCTGGACTTTGGATCCGAATTTGAATGGAGGGACAGAAAACCTAGTTTCACTTAGTGCCTTATTAGACTCTGAAACGAACTGAAAACTCTAAATATGGAGTACAAAACACCAGCTAAATTGTGCATGAGCGGTGCCCGTAGTAGGAACAAGTAAATTGATGATAGCTCACTATCATGCGTGAGGGGTGGGGTGGTAGGAAGTTGTATGCTTCAATAAAAGTGTCTGTGTGATAGATGTTGCGAGGCAGGGACACAGGACTAGGAAAACAGCTGCATACAGAGACTAACAGCTCAGCCAGCATTGAATCCGAGGATCATCTATGGGAACTACTTTGAACAAACCGCAGGATATGTACACATCCATGAAATATTATGGACTGATCCAAAACTTCTCAGACAGCCCGTGGTGCCAATGCCTGGAAAAAGCTCATCCAAACTAGTAGCGGATGAACAGGGCAGAGTCTATCTCATATTAGTTGTGTGTGTTGTGGGTAGACATGAGTTCAATCCAGACACCTAAAGCTCTCTGTAGGCAGGCCTAATTAATGCGTTTTTCATTTTGACAAAGAGACATCATGAACGTTTATTAACGGTTGCTAACAGTAGAGGCGCTGAAATGGTTCTTAGTATAATAATAGTACTGCATAAAGCACAACAATTGTTTAATAACTTATAGAAAATGAACATGATTTACTATTTATAATCCGATATCATCTGTAATATTTATGTGCTATCAAACAATCCAGGTGTCTTATCCATTTCCTTTGCATTTCCTGGTTTCCATACACTAGTTAAATATTTTAACATTTAGAACATGAGCATAACAAGATTTTTGAAACACGTCTACAAGAAGAATGACGCCAACAAAATGTTCTTAGTTTGAGGCTAGGGGTTAACGCTCTCTCACACAATAGCTAATACGTTGCTTATATGAGAGTAATACATAATTAGATGTATTTCCTTAATGTTTCTACAGTACTGTCTTACCATGGTGTCAAGGGTGCTTTCAAATAAAAAGAGACATTTAGCAAAAGTGGAAGGTTGAGTTAAAATTGTGTTAAGAAAAAGTGGAAACGGTAATATGTAGGACATATTAGAAAATCAAAATAAATACTTATAGTGCAAGTCTTAAAAAAATGAAATGTAAACCCAAAGGTTTGTTCCCTCGAATCTTCCCATTCTTAGAAATTCTCAAAGGTTTCTCATGGCAACTTTCAAAGGTGGCTGCTAGGTGTACTCCTTAAAAAAGTTACCCAAATCATATTGGCAAGCATGTGACCAACCTTCGCTTGTACAAGGGCAATATTGCACATGCGAGTATGCCTGCGCATACGTGCAGTTGAATTTGTTGTTACTGTTTTATTCTCCAGAGTTAAAATAGTTTGCCCGTGGAGAAGCCTCTTTTGTTTCCATGGTGGGGCTGTGTCATGAAAAAGTTTACGAATAAAAAAAAATATATATATTTGTGGGTGTGCACAATCTTTCAACGTCTTTCTGCCCTGGAACTCCCCAACTCCTCTACCCTGTTAGTTGCTTTACATGAAAATCTGTATCGGAGTAAATCTTGTACGGGGTGTAAAACCCCTATTTGTGAATGACATCGACCATTTTACACTCACAAAAGGCTAGTTCAACATGCAACCTAAAGACAGAAATGCAAACGGCTTTGTGGTTTCTGTTGCAGTCATAATTCCACATTGTGACTCCTCTGGGAAACTCCTCTCAGAATATTTTTTATTCTTGAATGTAAGCCAATCATACATTTTAAAACATAATAGTATCATCGCCATTAAATCTATTGAGTCTACATAAAGGGCTGATGTCACTTCAATTCATCCTTGCTACAACCTGTGTTTCACCAATTCTAATGTATGTGATCACCATTAACAACATAACCTCCAGATATTGAGAAAGGTAGCTGAAAGTAAATGTTCAGGACCTGGAATGTGAAGTTCCCGGTGTAGTATCATAATGACATGTTTAGAGTATAATGTCGCTTTAAATCACTAGTGAAGACGTTTGGTGCCTATATTGGTGCGCATGCACTAACGTGCACATTTATAAGCGAGCGCATATGTTCCATGTGGTCGAAAAAGGTATCAGTGGTTGCTGCTCTGAATTTCTGAGCTACATTGCTCAGACATTCTGCACTAACAAAGGTACCGAGTTCATGTGTGTACAGCAGACAGTGAGATGTCTGCAAAAGACACATGGCTCCTTTTTGCCTGTGCGCCTCTGTGCACACATAACTGGAACATAATATGAACCCAAATACATTTACTCTGTCTACAAACACATTTCGGGCTCAATTCACAAAACAGACTGTAAAAGTGAATGCTGAATTTTGGATTTAGGCTTGGAAATTTATGTACCTCAGTTCGGAATTCATGAACATTCACAGTAGCATTCCTGGAAAGCTGCCCTTATAGTATTTGTATACACCATGGTCCCTAATACATGAGATGATAAAAGTAATGGACAACGCCGTTCTTCTAATGAAAAATATATATGAACATAAACTCGACGGGCGCCAGGCACAAAAACATGCCCAGGAAAACTACAGTATATGAATGACAAGAAACCTATGGCCAATAATCTTTCTCAGATTACCTAGTATGCCTCCAGCAAATCATTTCTGAGAGGCCTGCTTCACCTGTTGCATTATTCTGCACCTTTATTTTCAGATGCAGTACCAAGAAATCGAAGTAAATTATTTATGTGGAAAAAATATTAGCAGCTGTTTTTCAGTGAGAATTGTAAGAGTTAAATTATACAAATATATTCATCTTCCCTGAAAAACAGAACATTCCAAAACTTCAACATTTTGTCCGACTTTCGTGAAACAGGTCAGTTTCAGATATACATAGTGCAAGATTGATCAACAGAGATGTGATGCATAAGGCCAGAGATGGCCACTAACTGTACCTGCCATTTCTTTTGCGCCTGGCTCTGAAGCACATAACTGTATTAGGATTCAGTTTAATTTTATGTTTTGCAGGAATCATTATTAAATGTGCTACATTTTCTAGTGGTAAGGTAAGCAATGTACACTAAAGCTAAACTCCACCAGATGAAGCACTGCTGATGTGAGCCCTGATACAGTCTGTGTCTTCTAAACCTGCTGTCATCCTGATAATAAGGACCATCTTACCATGCAAATAATTAGTTTTATTAATCTTTAAGAACTGCAATACTCCACTGAATGCAAAGTATGCTGTATACTGAGACGGTGCAGTCTGAAGCCTATTGCAAAGGCCTGATAAATATGAATTGAAAGCCCAGGGAGTGGCACAGCATATCTCAATGGGTATTTGAGACATATACTAAATCAGCAGAAACATTAAGACACATATGACAGAAATACTGTCCTCCACATAACCACTTATTGGGACCACATTTTGGCCTGGTTATCTCCCACGATAAAGTGATAAATCAATTCTCAGAAGACTACACCAATGCAATATTCTGGAACAATCTAGGGTAGGACATTCCAGTACAGTTCAATAGTGAAACATCCTAATTAGAGCACCCCAATTCTCTTTACAGAGCAGTAACGATGGGGAGCTGGCCTTTAAGGTGTCTGATGCTCTGAATCCCTCTGGCAGCGTCAAGTCTCCTTGATCTACTACACAAACTACACAGAGATTTGTGCACTTTGGCCCTGCGAGGGGTGAAAAACACCCCTGGTCTCAGCACTGAGCCGCAGAGACCTTGAAGCATTGAATGCACTGCCACAACATCCATCATACAAAGTGGTTTTGGTCGGGGATACAGGGTTCTTACCCCCAGATTATTACCAGGAATGGAGGGTGTGGAAAGCACCGAATCTTCTAAGTAATAAGCATTGTGTGGCTAAATTACACAGTAAAAGTACCATTTGTTCAACTGAGTGAAAGTATGAGTTATAAGGATCCAGCAGGAGCTAGAAGGCATAAAATAGATATGGCCAAGCATACCTTATGTCCTGTGCCTTTAGCAATCAACTCAATATTGTTTCTATTCCTTTGTTAAACTACCAAAGCCAAGCAGCAGTTTTATTAAATGGACACTCTCCTTTCAGAATCAGCCGTCTGGCTAGGCTTACTACTGGCCTATACGGCTCAGGAGCCTGAGAGCACTACCTGGTTAAGAGGTCAAGAAAATATTATGGTCTCCTTAATTAATTCTCTGATTTACAATCTCCGCTTAAATTGATGTTAAATTCTCCTTAATATTACTCTACTGTCATGATTAAGACCATCCAGGAATATTTTTCAGTGTTGCAGGAACTGGAATATACTTGGTGCAAAAATTTGAATCCAATATGGTTGTTTTAATTTGATTTGAATGTATATAGCTATTGAATATTCCAAAAAGGAGTTTCATGGGACTAGGACATTTTTTGAAACAGACGCAAGTTAAACTGAGAACAAATACAGTTTTAATGCTTAGAAAAAAATTGAGAAAACTTTTTTTCGCACGAGGTGGAAGGAGAAAGAAGAGTTCCAGACCTGAGAGGTGACCACAGAAAAATGACAAACCGCCTAGGTGCCATATTTTGAACTTGGGTCTCAAACATAGACAACAAATAGGAGTGTAGGGATAGTAATTGAAGTCATGTAGTTGTTGGAAGACAAACTATATAAAGATTTATGACAAAAACACAATGTTTTAAAAAGACAGCGTTTCTATTTAGGTGACCGGTGAAGGGTGGATAGATGGACCCAAATACGGGATTTCCTGCTTAATCCTAGGATTAGATGTTTTGCTGCACAGATTGTAATTGGGATATATGCGGTAACAACAATGTCTCAACTATAAGTGGGACCATAAACTTTGAACTGTACACCTTTCCTTAATTTATCTAACCTATATGTCTCCTTACTCTACGAAGTGCCTATATTGGTTCCCATGTTGTCCCTTCAGCTGTACATGCTACTTTTGTCTAACCCTTTCACTTTTCTGGTTCTACCGTAAAACGCCTTACTTATGTTAAAATGCCTATTCACTCTCTTTACCACTAACAACTGATTTCAATCTCATATCCTCTATTTTACATTTCCAACTCGTTTTCAAATTTTTAATATATTTTATCAGGTCTTCAAAGCACCTTCCTGCAAAATGCAAATAAGCCAGATATGTTATCCCTTGTGTGGAGGTTTTCTTCTGTTTGGCATTGGATCGGATTCCAGATCAGTTCATAACGAGCAGAAGACATTAACATGTCATGTATTTTTCAATAGGATCCTGTGTTGCTTCACTGCTGTTTCCCATTGGCAATTGTGTAGTTTCCCAACGCTTCTGCCTTAAATGACAAGAATCAGCACTTTTGCTGTAAAAGCCTATAGAGAGCTCAATTGTTGCCGGAGCATGGAGAGTGAATTTTTCGCTACGCTTGAGGAAAATAGCTGAACTCAATTGCAAGGAATCTGTGATCGACTTTATTTCAAAGCTTGGTCAATAAGGCATGGTTATCATAAAGTCCTATATTCGCTGACTTAAGAGTTGTGATAAAATGGCTTCCATTTTCAAAACCATACTACAGGACCACTTTGCTATGTACACTAGGGTTATGAGCACATATTTTTTCCAAAGAGCTTAACTAAACACCAATGAAGATGGCATGTACTACAGCATAGTACAACACATGTCACTGCACCACACATATTGTGTAAATAAAGTGGCTGACAGAGACACATTTCAGTCCACCTACTGACTCCCATCTTCACAAGCCAGATTAGTCTTTGGTCTCACATTGTAATTCTGGAACCAAAAGGAAAGTGTTCCTAGCCTACTAAAAATGTTGCAATGCCATCTGATGGAAGATTGTGAGCTAAGTCGAATGTGACTTAAAATAATAATAATACAAATGCACCCAGCATAATATTACGTTAAGTAACCCGAGGAGCTCAATTTAATGTATTTAGGTACAAAGTTTGCAGACAGGCACCACCTGGCAGTCTGTATCTTCCCTTACGCACTTTGTAGAACATCATCCTAACCTCTGCAGAACTGCAAGATGGCAGGTAGCCACTCATTGAACAACCTTAAGCCTTTTGTAAAGGTGCATTAAGTAGACACAGAACAGAGGTTCCATTCCATTCGCTGTTCTATGTCTCTGCGCTGGGAAATCATTAATAACATGGGTGGAAACACCAGTACTTTTTTTTCGTGAGTTCATGTCGCTATTTTAGACACCATATCTTGGGTTAGTCTAGCGGATTTTAGTTGGTGTTTCTCAATCATGCAATAAAATGGATTGCCACACAATGTCTAGCTACTCTTTATTGCTGTTGTGCTTTGATCTCAGTGCTTGTATGAATGATATTTTGATGTGCCTAAGGCAGTGTAAACTGGGCCCAATTCAGCCCTTTCTCCAGGTCAGGAGAAGATCTCTGACTGAGAAGAGTAGTAACACAGTAGGAGCTCAGATGGCACTCCTAGACTGTAACATGTATTCAGCCAACACAGCCCAAGTTCTCAACAATGACTGTAAATCCTTAGGGCAAACCATGTTGCTGATGGATCATCTGTCCCTGTTTACAGTTAACTTTTTCATGCTATGTTTCTTGTAGTGTTTTTTTCTTTGTAACACTTGAGACGTCTAGTTCATATTGTGAAATGAGTCATCGCTAGGACCACCTAAGGTTATGGGTGGGTGTGCACAATAGGGCTCTGAAGTTGCGGCTGAAGACAATGAGAATGCCTGTTGGAAGGAGGGCTTCATAAAGGTGTTCAAGGTACATGCACAATCAGTTTGTAGCCTGTCTACAAAGCTCACAGAGTAATGATCACATATGTGCCTAATGTAATTACTATTTTATACAGCAGTATGGGAGGGAGGTACAGAGTGGTCGAAATATTGACAGTGTAAATTGTGAAGGAAACTGTGATTACAGAGCTGGAGAGATAGTGGAGTGAGAGTAGTGAAAGGAGGCAACACAAGACATACATTCAGGAGGAAGTTGTGGAAAAGAATTAAGGAGATGAGACTTGCATTGCAAGATTTCATAAAAATGTGTGGAGAAAAGGGTGTAAGTGGCAAACGGTGAGAGACTACAGAGGAAGGGTTTAGAAGGGGAGAATGTTGGTGATGACACTTCAGATCAGTACCCCTTCCATAGACCTTAGTAACTCACTGAGAGGTGTCCAAATACAAGTCAATGTTTTGATTTACTCGTGAGAAATTATTACTCAAACTGTCACACGTGTGGTAGCAGAATATCACTTATATGCACACTCAAGCAATATAAATGTCACAATTAAGCCACCTGAAAGCTTGGCAGTTTTGAGGATGGTCTGACTGAAGTGGACGAGTGCTGTCACATAATCTTGTAAAGAGATGTGGAAGCAGGCAGAAATGATTCCTGAGTTGTCATGGACAATGCTCCCATTCACCACTACACTGTCTGAACGCAGCAGCCCTCCAACAGCATCATCAGCTGCAGCAGTAGGAAGGGTCAATTGGCCAACTAGACCTTACTTCTTTTCGAGGTCAGTAAATACAACACCATGAAAATTGATAATAGTAACAGCTAGCATTTACTGTGTTTAGAAACCACAAAAGTGAAGTAGGAAGGATTATATGAAAAACAAGTTATAATAATAATAATTATTATTATTATTATTATTATTATTATTACTATTATTATTACTACTAATAGTAATAATATTGTTATTATTATTACTGTTATTATTATTGTTTGGTAACAAAATATGCTGTGAGCTAAACATCATACAAATGGGTATTTCTACTGGTTTCTATGATAATTGTACATTATTTAGTGAGATCACTATTGAAATGGCATCTTCAGTACAACGTGAAATTGCCCACAGTGTGGTCAGCACATGCAAAGAGATGATGAGTGGTTTGTATCTGTCCATAATGTAGGCGTAAGGGTTTCATCTAAGTAACAGACCGCCTTGGTTACCCTTTCCTTCATGCCCTTCGAAAAAAAATACGTTACGTCCTTTTGTAAAGCATGGAGTATTAGCTTCATCACTGGTATGTGACTGTCTGATGTTTACTGCAATGTGTAACAATTCTTGCCAGAAGCCTGCATCTGGAGTGCCACAGGTTCTTCTTTGAGCTCTACTCTGTTCAAAATGTATATAATCACTCTGATTGAATCCCATGGCCTAGTGAGTAACTCTTATGCAGAAAATACCCAGCTGCTTCTTACTTTTGACCACACTGCCTTTAACAAAATTTCATCTTTTGTTGCTTGCCTGAGAGACATTCTTCACGGGATGCATAAGAGCTATCTTAACTGTAATGCAGACAAAACCGAAATACTACTGTTTGGTAGGGCCAGAGACCAATGGACAAACTATAGATAGCTGAGAGATCTTCCTCTTCACCCTTTCCTTACAGTGGCATCTAAGAACCTGGGAGTTAACATAGATGACAAGTTATCTACAGACCCCCAAGATTATGTCAGTGGCAGGGGCTTATTTTGGCTTGCTGCAGTCTATAAAGGCATTTTGTCACTTCTTACCATTAGATGCAGGTAGAACAGTAGTCCATGCATTGAATACCCCCAAGCTGGACTGCTCATTCATTCATGGATCAGTGTTATTTGTTAGTCTTTAAAGACAAAAACCTTGAACACAAGTCATATAATCCAGAGAAATAAACACAGGAAAAAACACTCAGAGAAATCCACATAAGGCAAAGTACAAACCATGAAGGTTTATTTAAAACAAAGAATCAGTACACAAGCAAACAAATATTGGTTAGTCAATCAATTCAAAATATGCAAAATGCAAATAATTGTAAAATATCATTGCAGCAGAAACCAAGCCCTAGTCTAATAATTTCCAGCACCAAATACGGTCTAGCACAATGCAAAAGAGAGTCAAGGAGCATTTCTCATAAAGACTGCTCATTGAGGATATAGAATAAGAACATGAAAGGGCAGATTAATAAACAGGTCAACATGGGGTCTCCTTCCTAAGAGAGGTGGGAAAGAACCATGGCTTGTTTCTAAAATGGTGAATCTTTATACACTTTTAGACAGAGAAACTATACAGTCATTGTAGGGTGACAGAGAAAGTAACAATAAACCATATCACACTATAAAACTACATCTGCTCTTTGTTATTAAACAGCATTATGCATTACAAAGAAAACAACAGAACTTCAAAAATATAAACAGCACATTCTTTCGACCAAAGAGAGTAGCCTTTAATTGTATACAGTTCTGAAATCTGTCCTATCCAAGAACATCAGGAACCAAAAATATCACATTTAATAATATAACAGTACAAACAGACTGTTGAGCTGATGGACTGAATTTCATACAATTAATAAGACTGAATGTCACACTTGAGGCTCCTTAGTATACAGGCAGAAAAAGAGAAAACAATGAGTGCCAGGCACACACCTGGAATGTGCATGGTTTTGAAAAGACAAAGGCCTAACAATGTCAAGCTTAACATTATCCTTATATTTAACACAATACCAACATTATATTTGCAAATCTCTGGTATTAATTAGATTTGTTAACACCATCTAATGGAAAGTGATCTTTGGCCTGGACCACCATCTACAAAAAGAAAATTATACATGTCCTTGTAGCTAAGTGCTATTAAATCTCCTTGAAGACCCTGGTGCAGATTTATCATGAGTTCACACAGCTTAGCAGGACACCTTTCTGGGCTGCACTGTGTGAAAGGGCAAAGGGCAGGAATGCACTGTATTTAACATGCTACGGTGCATTTCTCTCCTTTCCTTGTGCTGGGTGCTTGTGTTGAATGCAGGATTATTTTTGTGCAGGGAGAGGCACCTTTCTGCATAAAAGCTATCCTCAGATGCATTTTTCTGTCAGTGTGCCGCACAATGCAGCACACGTAAAAAGAGGAACCAATGAGGAGAAATAAAGATATTTTTTCCTTGTTGCGCCTCCCTTGGGAAGGGGTAGCATTTTCACGCATTCCCAAGTTTACCAGTGTAAGTCTGGGAATGCGCCCAAATATATGGGTGAATGCATAGAAAGCCAATACCGCACCCATAGAATGCTTCCCTGGGGCAGAATAATGCAAAGCAGTGATCTGTGATACCTTGCTTTAGTTCAGATTTATCAAGCCACTCAGGACCACGCAAGGTGGCCTTGTGTGGCTTGATAAATCTAATTTAGGTTTTTATCTCGGGCTTCTGCCCCCTTGTATGGTGCATGGGTGACCATGATCAGCATTCCCCTCCCCCACTCCCTTGTGTCTTTTCAGGCTGGAAGATGTATATGCCAGTCTTTCAAAATTACCCCACTCTTCCCCCTCTTTAGTAAAGTTGGTGTTAAATTGTGTTGCCTAAAATTCCATGACATATCAATAAAGAATAAAGGAATTCCAAAAAGTCAAACGTCTGCCCCCGGCACGGTAGTAAAATTGTGACAGCATATTCTTGCTAGAAGGAAATTCCAGAGCTTGGCCAGTCCTACCAAGAAGGATTTACCATGAAAGAGGGAATTCGCACCTTATGACTGTAAAATAAAAATAATCAAATATCTATTGACACCAAACACGGCCTGATATGTCAGATGCTGTGGACAAAATTCTGTGTTATGTGTATGACTAAATGAGAAGCGTAAAAATACTCATAGTCCAAAACATATTAACCTCGGAGTCCATTCTTACTCGAGAATATGCCAGATCAATGTAAATTAGATTTAGTGCTGCTCGGACGCGCGGTGCACACAGGAAGAGATTAATAATGTGTACCTTTATGCACATTGAATCGCAGCTGCTGAATGCATTAATGTATTGCATATATTGTGACACGACCTGTATGTTTTAGGCTGAATGTGTATTTATAAATCATATGAATTTAACTTCTTTTCCATAAAATACCATTCCATTCTCAAACCCAGATGTTCGTCGTTCAGTCTACAGAGACTTCTACCAATTCCACTATTTGTTGCACCAGTGAATAGTGAAGTGAAAACGTTCATATATGTGCATTTGAAGCAGCAAATTAAAATCCACTCTTGAGAGCGATAATATCACATTTTACAAATCATGTCAGCATTAAGCAGATCATTAAGGCACAGAATAACTCAACATCGAGGCAGGCATCAACCACAACTCACCCATTTAAAAAGGCAGCCATAGGCCCAGGAAAACATAATTCAGACATAAAGACACGAATAAAGTTATGTTGAAAAAATAGATAAAAGGAGGTTAGAGATAGACAGGACAGGTCAGCTCCACGGGTAGGAGAACGAGGAGGAGAAAGAAATAACTACACACATACATTAAGCGACCAGTGACCATATTAGGAAGTAATGGAAGGGTAGATTCGTATCGTGAAACTGTGTACCCCGAGACCCCAAGACTGAAGAGAAGTGGGAGGACAAACTAGTGATTGTGTGGGGTGAAGTGCCCCATACGGCAGTAGGTTCAGTCTATGACCCTGTTCAGCATCACTTTTCATAGTCACACTCTAGTCTGTCAGGGTGTCAGACTAGTATCTTGGGAACCCTCTACAAAGCGGCCTCCATACTGAGTTGAAGAGTGGGAGGACTAACATGCGACTGTGCGGAGTGAGGTGACCCATACGGTGATTTTGAGTCCATGACCTTGCTTACGCGTCACTCTTCATAGTCACGGTACAGTCTCTCGGGTGTATGCGGTTGTGCATGATTGTGAAGGGTGGGATATCCTGTGCAGTGTTAGTTGTTGCGCATGGTTACCTGCCCCAGTCATGCCCTGTTGCCAGCTTTCTTAAGGGTGTCCAGTTAAAAGTTATTTGTTGGCTGGATTTGGTTTCAGACCTCCCTGGCACAAATAGTTAGCAGCAGGAGGGGCCGGTGCGGTTGGTGATAGCAGTGCAGCTGGTGCACATTTTCTTTCTCATGACTATATGTGCATAAAGGAATGTCTTGCGTGCGCAGGTGATCACGAATAGTGTCATGATCTGAAGTTGGTGTTATTCTCCCTTTGTGGTTGAAGGTGTTATTGACACGATCCACTTTCTCATATTCCAGGTTGCTTTTAGGAATGCTGGAACGTTCTTTTTTTCAGGGGACAGTCCTCAAAGATGTGTGTCGAAGGGCTTGCATGGCTTTCCAATTGGAATTGAGTCTGCTGTTTCTCTTCAGGAAAGTCTTTCTGCACTTTGAGAAACACTCACAACCTTGAAGTATGTAGGTGATATACCTTCTTCAAGAAAAAACAAAAGCACACTCCAGGAGGAAGTTTGCAGCTTATTTTCTTTGTTTCTTATTTTTATATGCCTCAATAAAATATCTATTTTTCATTTGACCTTTTACATCGGTAGTACTAGCTTCGTCCACACCAGACAGTGCCTAGACCATCACAACCTCGAAAAAGATGAACGAGACATCGAGAATGATGTCAGAAGCGGCTATTTTAAGTTATTGGCCCAATCACATCATGGAGAGTACACCAGGGACACATGTATCAACCCTACCAAAAGAATGGAAAAACAGAAATATGCCTACATTCTGCACATTACAGAAAACATACATTGAATGATATATGCCAGAATGATATATGCCAGTAGTTCCCAACCTTTTGATTTCTGTGGACCCCCACATCAACAGTAATGGAAACCAGGGACCCCCACTGAATCATCATTAGAATCCGGGGACCCCGCCTGAGTCATTACTGGAAGTTGGGGACCAAATTTGTCAATATTTGTTAATATTTTTTAATTTTCTAGGCTCTCGTGGACCCCCTGAGAAGGCTTCGCGGACCCCCAGGGGTCCCCGGACCACAGGTTGGGAACCACTGATATATGCGATAACCCTAATCTGGAAAAGCAATGCATTCTTGGTTATGTGGACATTCAAAAAGATGGCAATAGATGACAAACATGAGCAAAGGTTTTAGCACGCTAGAAGTTTAAGGAAAGGTAAAACTAAGTAAAATGACAGTCTCTGTGGATTCCAGACCCAGTCAGATCTACATGGTGAGCACTGAGCCAAAGATGCTTTTGTGTAATCTGAACATGGCATGGTACACTCCATGTCCCAGTGGAGCATACATAAACATAGGAAAACCCACACAGAGAAATGCACATAAGTACAAATGTATACGCTACCTCTGTTTAAATTCTCATTCTCTAAACAATAATCATAAGCAAATGTGTACAATGAATTGAGGAGAAACAATTTTCAACAGGTGATCACATGTATTATGTACAGATCAGCATGTATAGGTATGAATTGCACTTGCATGCATGGTCCTGCACACTACTGTAGGCGCAGATGCAACAGCACAGTATCAAATAATCCCTTCAACAGAGAAAATAAACATGAGAAAAGTATGCTCTTGTCTAGATAATATGAATTTCTGTTTTCCTGAAAATAAATAAGCAACACCACCAGCTTCTGTGGTGTGATATCAAATTTGATTGTGTGGGACCCTTGCATCGTGGTCCAGAGACATCTCAGATCACTGGCAACCCAAATGGCTGAGGCCTACGTTTTTATTGGCAGGAGCTGTAAAGGCAGGAGTAAGGACAGAACCTGCCCCACAGAATATGTAAATATTAGCAGCATTCTTGTGATACTCCAGAATCCAGGCACAAGTCATCTGCATTTTGCCACTGCGCCTTCTTGTCAGCGTGGTAAGTTTTTGTGTGTTCTAATGCCCATGGTGGCAGTCATTTGGCATTCCATCATGTTGTGTCTATGTGTGAATGTCTATTTTGTGAAGTATCCCTCATGGCAAGACACTTCTGACATTTCAAAGTCAGGTGAAGTTGGTAAATGTCCTTGACACTGACTGACTTAGTCATCAGCTAAGATTATAGCTGAAGATTATATTCAACCAAACATAGGTTCTGCAGCCAGATGCTTACAACTAGCAGCACTTCAAGCTGCACAGAATTGACTTCTGCATTGGAGATTTTCATTGCAAGCACTTAAGGCTGCTCTACGCGGCAGCTTCTTATGTTCCATTCTCTGCTGCTGGACGTCAATGTGACTACTTCTACCAGCAGTGAATGGAATGGTTCTGTGAGTGGGGATTCAGGAGCAGAGGTTAGTGGTTGCTGAATGGAGAAGCTGGTGCACTCACAGCTATGGGAATATTAGCACATCAGACCTTATTAAGTAAACTTACAAGGAAGACACAAGTAGGCTGATGGACCTTTTGACTGTGCTTCCAGTTTTTTCCACCATATATCCCGTACCAATACAAATCAATAACCATAAAAATCAATAACATCAATAATTAATGAGAGTCAGTAATTTCCACTCACCATGAACTCTCGGCCATGAATAACCACACCTTTATGTAAAAGTTAGAATGTTTATTTCCCCTATATTAACAATGCTAATGTCAGGTAACTTAGGGGGTCATTACAACCCTGGCGGACGGTGTTAAAGGTGCGGTAATACCGCAAATAGGCCGGCGGACAAAAAAAGGGAATCATGACCCTGGAGGAAACTGCCAACAAAGACAGCCACTTTAACACTCCGCCCGCCACGGCGGTACAGACAGGCAGCGCGGCGGTCACCGCCAACAGACAGGTGGAAGACAATGTACCGCCCATAGTATCACAACCCGCCAATCCACCACCTTTTCCGGGGTGGATTCACTGTGGATAAAAACACGGTGGAAACAGTTCCTGCAATGGGAAAACGCTCACCTTAACACATCCCACGAGGAAGGAGGACACCATGGAGCCGGAATTACAAATCCTACCTGCCCTTCTCTTCCTACTCATCTACGAAGACCAGCGGCGGCGGAGGCGGCGAAGACAACGGTGAGTACTGCACCTACGACATAGGGGAGGCAAAAGTCAGGGGGACACACACAAAACACCCCCACCCTCGCATATTACAACACACACACCAATGCATGTACAAACATCACAGGAACAACCCACAACCCCCCCCGGAAGAATGCAAAGACAAAACGAAATCTGTTCAAACATTGTAATGTATCAATATACATGTGTCTAATATATACAGATATATATAAACTCATACAAAGGTATATACATTATGAGAAGCAGTGCAGATATGCACATCTCAATGTCCGTGCACCACTAGTCCAAAAATGCATGGGCGAGGCCCACACAAGATACCTGTCCACAAACGGAGAGAACACTGCCGGGGCATCAGAGAGAAAAACAACAGGCACCTCAGGGGGAAGGGAAGGGGGGGCACCTCAGCCGGATTACAGCACCACGCCACATCCACGACGGGGCTCCATGCTCATTGATGTATCCTGGGGAGTGCAAAGCCACAGTCTCTCAAGTCTCTACAGTGGGTGGGTTGCCCACTGTCCAATCCTGGGGAGTGCAAAGCCACAGTCTCACAAGTCTTTACAGTGGGTAGGTTGCCCACTGACCAATCCTGGGGAGTGCAAAGCCACAGTCTCACAAGTCTTTACAGTGGGTGGGTTGCCCACTGACCAATCCTGGGGAGTGCAAAGCCACAGTCTCACAAGTAGATAACAGCCTCCACTGGTTCTGGAGGGGGACTGGTGCCTAGAGTGCTTCATCCTGTGAAGGACAGAGGTAGTGGATGGATCTCTCCACTGGTTCTGGAGGGGGACTGGTGCCCAGAGTGCTTCATCCTGTGAAGGACAGAGGTAGTGGATGGATTTCTCCACTGGTTCTGGAGGGGGAATGGTGCCCAGACTGGATTAGTCTTCCAGTGACAGTTCCTGTCCCGTCACTGTCCCAGCTGCACATGGGATAACGATGCTTGATGTTGCGGTCTTTTCCTTCTTCAGCGGTGCTTGCCCTTCTCAGCGGTGCAAGCCCTGTTCATCGGTGCATGCCCTGTTCAGCGGTGCTTCGCCATGGCGGTCTCTGGACTGTTCAGCGGTGCTTTGCCATGGCGATCTCTGGACTGTTCAGCGGTGCTTTGCCATGGCGGTCTCTGGCCTGTTCAGCGGTGCATGCCCTGTTCAGCGGTGCTTTGCCATGGCGGTCTCTGGACTGTTCAGCGGTGCTTTGCCATTGCGGTCTCTGGACTGTTCAGCGGTGCTTTGCCATGGTGGTGTCTAGACTGTTCAGCGGTGCATGCCCTGTTCAGCGGTGCTTTGCCATGGCGGTCTCTGGACTGTTCAGCGGTGCTTTGCCATGGCGGTCTGTGGACTGTTCAGCGGTGCTTTGCCATGGCGGTCTCTGGACTGTTCAGCGGTGCTTTGCCATGGCGGTCTCTGGACTGTTCAGCAGTGCATGCCCTGTTCAGCGGTGCTTTGCCATGGCGGTCTCTGGACTGTTCAGCGGTGCTTTGCCATGGTGGTCTCTGGACTGTTCAGCTGTGGTTTGCCATGGTGGTCTCTGGACTGTTCAGCGGTGCATGCCCTGTTCAGCGGTGCTTTGCCATGGCGGTCTCTGGACTGTTCAGCGGTGCTTTGCCATGGCGGTCTGTGGACTGTTCAGCGGTGCTTTGCCATGGCGATCTCTGGACTGTTCAGCAGTGCTTTGCCATGGTGGTCTCTGGACTGTTCAGCGGTGCTTTGCCATGGCGGTCTCTGGACTGTTCAGCGGTGCTTTGCCATGGCTGTCTCTGGACTGGGCATTGGTGTGTGGCATGACGGTCCCTCATTGCCCAGCGGGGCTGTGGCTGCCGGGGCCCTCCTGGGCAATGACTCCGGCGGTGGTCTCCTGACCGGTGACGATACTTGGGCCCTCCTGGGCAATGACTCCGGCAGTGGTATCCTGAACAGTGACGATACTTGGGCCCTCCTGGGCAATGCCAATGGTGGTGGTCTCCTGACCAGTGACGATACTTGTGCCCTCCTGGGCAATGACTCTGGCGGTGGTCTCCTGACCAGTGACGATACTTGGGCCCTCCTGGGCAATGACTCTGGCGGTGGTCTCCTGACCAGTGACGATACTTGAGCCCTTCTGGGCAATGACTCCGGTGGTGGTCTCCTGACCAGTGACGATACTTGGGCCCTCCTGGGCAATGCCAATGGCGGTGGTCTCCTGACCAGTGACGATACTTGGGCCCTCCTGGGCAATGACTCCGGCGGTGGTCTCCTGACCAGTGACGACGGTGCTGGCGGTGGCGTTCCGGCCGCCCGGAAGGATGCCGCCCTTCTCCGCCGTGATGCTCACACCAGGCTGTGCAGACTTCTTCTGGCCCTTCCCCACCTTTGGAGGAGTCACAGCTGACTCTGCAATCCCCCTGGGACCCCTGTGAGTTGTTTTGCCTCCAGGAGTCTTCACCCGGTCCCGTCGGCAACTTTCCAACTTCAGAGCCTTTACAGGGGGTGGACTGCCAGTGCCTTGGCTCCGTGTCACACTGCCTGCCCTGGTGACCGGTGCACTCCTCACACCTTGAACACGCACCACTGGTACTGGAGGCTTTTTGGCTGAGGCGCTACGACGGGACTGATGAATTTGAGGGGTGGGGCAAAAAGGTCAGCTTTGCAGAGGGACAGTTTCTGATGAACACTGGGATGGGTAGCTGGAGGGGGTCTGGGAGTGGAGGAAGAGGAGGTGGTTGTAGGAGGTGTCACTTTAGGTGTTTTGGGTGCAGGTGCAGGTACTGGAGGCTGTCGTGAGGTGGATGGATGTTGGGTGTGTGGGTGCCCGCGTTTGTGTACTTTGGGAGGGGGTGTCACAGACAGACTGGGAGAGGACACAGGGGACATGTAAATGGGAGAGGAGGTGGTGAGTGCAGGTGAGCGGGGTGTGGTGCTGGGTGTTCTGGTGCGAGTCCTGGTGCCTGTAGATGTAGTGCATGCAGGTGAGAGTGTAGACGACACTGGGAGGGAGGAGGGAGACGACGAGGAGGGGGACACAGTGGAGCCAGTAGATGTTGCTGTGTCTGCATGTGGGTGATGCTTGTGTGTGTGCCTGTGGGTTGTGTGGTGCCTATGTTTGCCTGAGCTACTTTTGGGTGTTGAGGTGTATGCATGCTTGTCCGATGGTGTGCTTGGGACAGGCTGGGGTACAGGGGATTGGGTCTGAGTGGAGGAAGTTGGAAGGGGGAGGCTGGAGACAGGGACAATGGCTGCCATCAGTGCTGAGGCCAGAGATTGCAGGGTTCGATGATGGGCAGCCTGACCAGAATGAATGCCCTCCAGGAATGCATTAGTGTGTTGCAACTGCCTTTCTACACCCTGCTTGGCATTCACAATGGTAGACTGCCCAACAGTGAGTGACCTGAGGAGGTCAATGGCCTCCTCACTGAGGGCAGCAGGGGTGACTGGGGCAGGGCCTAAGGTGCCTGGGGCGAAGGTGATGCCCACCCTCCTGGGTGAGCGGGCATGGGGCGAACGCTGAGGGGCTGCTGGGAGGGTGGTGTTGGTAGGGGAAGTGGCGGCTGTACCTGTAGAAGTGGGGGGCACAGATGGTGCCGCCACCACAAGGGAGCTCCCATCGGCGGACAAGTCCGTGTCGCTGGTTGGTGATCCGGTGACCGACGTGTAACTCCCCTTGCACTCTGTCCCACTGGTGCATTCTGAGTTCGTGGTGTGGCCCTCCATGGCCATGTGGGATGCAGCTCCCTCGTGCCCCGGTGCCACTGTACATCCGCCTGATGATGCTGATGCACATAAGAACAGGAAGAGCAGAAAAAGGGGGAGGGGACGACAGAAGAAAGACAGGTTGAGTGCATGGATTACTGCTACCGTTGGCGGACAATACAGACACAGCAGCCCCCTGCACTACGCCGTGCTCTTGGCCTCTACAGAAGCAAATCCTGTGATCTGGCTTACATGCCTATGGTGGACATCTGCACACATGGATGCCACAGGGGCATCTATACCTGTACTTGGGCCACTATTGAGGTGGGGTGGAGTGCCACATGCCCTGCATTACGGAGGGGCCTAGCCTACGTATTTCTGCCTGGCCTAGGTACACCCACAGCCCTCCTCCCTCAGCCAGCCCCTCAATTGCGCGCCAAGTACCCAGAAAGAGGTTGTACTCACCCCCTTGTGTCTGCTGTGATGCCCTCAGGCGCCCATCCAACTCAGGGTAGGCCACTGCCAGGATCCGGAACATCAGGGGGGTTATGTTGCGACGGGCACCCCTCCCACATTGGGAGGCCATCCCCAGCTGAGCCTCCGCCGTTTTCTTGCTACAGCGGCAATGTCCTCCCATCTCTTCCGGTAGTGGGTGCCCCGTCTCTGGTGGGCACCCAGGGTCCGGACATCCTTGGCGATGGCACGCCAAATGTCCTTCTTCTGGTGGGCGCTGACCTACATGACATGCACAAGGGAAGAAGAGAAGTCATTACCAACTGCACCGTCGATGTAAGTGTCCCCCCTCCCTACCCTTGCCATGTGGCACATGCATTCACATGCATTCATGTTCCCTGAACTCAGCCCCCTTCCCTCTTACAACCAGCCCTCTCCACCCAGGCCTAGCCCATACAACGTGCTCCCTGTGAACTTACCTGTTGGTCTGGAGGACCGTAGAGTAGCGTGTACTGGGGGAGGACCCCGTCTACTAGTTTCTCCAACTCCTGAGCAGTGAAGGCAGGGGCCCTTTTTCCAGATGCAGCAGCCATCGTCGCTTCCAGACCGAGGTCACAGCAGCACTTGCAGTGTAGGTCCTCTCCTGTCGAAGGTCAGGTTTCGAGTGATTGAACAGATAGAAAATGGCGGTGACGTCCGCGGCGGTGACGTCCGCGGCGGTGCGTATCATCACCGGTGGCGCACCCGTACATTGGCTCCTGGGACCCATAGGGTCCAATGTTAACCAATGCAGCATTGCGCCGTGGTCTACGACCGCCTACCGCGACGGTGTGCAACGCCAGCGCAGTTACCTCACAATCCCATTGTCCCACTTTAGAGGTCAGGCAGCCGCCATTTCAGGGCCCACATGGCTTCTTTTACTACTGCGTCACACATAGTTAGGCCTACACTCAACACACATACAGGAAGGGTTTTGTGTTTGGTGTCGTGTTCTGTGTATCTGTGGGTACATACCTGGAACTTTGTTGACTCTGTGGTCGCTGTTGTCCTTCCTAGGCACCGTCAGCTGGGACAATTGAGAAGATGGCGGAATCCTCTGGTGTACCAACCGCTGGTGGACCTGTTGACAATGGAGGAGTGACATTTACTCGTCACCTACAGGTTTGACCGTGCCACTATCCAGGAACTATGTACCCAGTTGGAGCCAGACCTGATGTCACCAATCCGCCATCCCACTGGACTCCCCCCTGACGTGCAGGTGCTGTCAGTGCTCCATTTCCTTGCAAGTGGGTCTTTTCAGACAACAGTGGCCATGGCATCAGGGATGTCCCAGCCTATGTTTTCCAACGTGTTGTCCAGAGTGTTGGCTGCCCTGCTGAAACACGTAAGGAGATACATTTTCCCTGAGGAGGAGGATTTGGCTACAGTGAAAGGTGAATTCTATGCCCTTGGACATATCCCCAACATCATAGGTGCTATTGATGGGACCCATGTAGCTCTGGTCCCCCCCCACAGGAGTGAATAGGTGTACAGGAACCGGAAGAGTTATCATTCCATGAATGTACAGATGGTATGTTTGGCAGACCAGTTCATCTACCAGGTAAATGCTATGTTCCCTGGCTCAGTGCATGACGCCTACATCCTGCGGAATAGCAGCGTCCCTTATATGATGGGTCAACTCCAGGGGCACCGTGTGTGGCTCTCTCTGGTTACCCCAACCTTTCCTGGCTATTGACCCCAGTGAGGAATCCCAGGACCAGGGCAGAGGAACGCTACAATGAGGCCCATGGGCGGACTAGGAGGGTGATCGAACGCACCTTCGGCCTCCTGAAGGCCAGATTCAGGTGCCTCCATATGACCGGTGGATCCCTATTCTACTCACCAAGGAAGGTGTGCCAGATCATCATCGCCTGCTCGATGCTTCACAATCTTGCTTTGCGACGCCAGGTGCCTTTACTGCAGGAGGATGGTCCAGATGGCGGTGTTGTGGCAGCTGTGGAGCCTGTGGACAGTGATGAGGAGGAAGCTGAGGAAGAAGACAACGACAACAGGGAGTCAGTCATACAGCAATATTTCCAGTGACACACAGGTGAGAACCTTTTCATTTTTACCATTACATTCACTGTCACATGTCTTCCTCTATCCTGTGTGTAATTTTATCGCATTAGTTGGTAACTGAGTTGTACCTTTCCATTACAGTTTCACAGGTGTGGTTACCAATGTGTGTTATCTGTTTGCATCCTTCAAGGACTTGTGATGTGTGACATATGTATGTTGGCTTTACAACTAAAAACGCATTTTGACACTGTCATTGATAATACATTTTACAAAATCACCGACTGACTCCAGATTGTTTGTGGTTAAGGGGGTTTATTTAAGTGTTCAAAAATGGAGGGGGGTTGTAATATGGTGATGGGGGACGGTGGGGGAATGTCCATGGCAGAGTCCAGTCCATTGGTCACACAGGTGCACTGGCCATATGGGCTTTGGAAGTGGAGCTGGGGCAGTTAAAGTATGGACAGGGTAACAAAGTAGGACAGTGGGAGGACAACCAGGGTGGTCTCATTTCCTGGCGGGGTCTTGCCATCTTGCTCTGTCCTGTTCCTGGATCTCAGGGACCGCTTGCGTGGTGGTTGTCCGTCTGCAGGGGGTGGGGTGCTGGTCCTGTGGCGGGGCGTCCTGTCCACTAGCGCCGGCGGAGGTGGTGGGCAGTTCATCGTCCATGCTAGTGTCAGGGGCCCCTTGGAGTGCCACGGTGTCCCTCAAGGTCTGCTGTATGTCCTTCAGCACCCCTACGATGGTGCCCAGGGCGGAGCTGATGGTCCTGAGCTCCTCCCTGAACCCCAAATACTGTTCGTCCTGCAGGCGCTGGGTCTCCTGAAACTTGGCCAGGACCATCGCCATCGTCTCCTGGGAGTGGTGGTATGCTCCCATGATGGAGGAGAGGGCCTTGTGGAGAGTGGGTTCCCTTGGCCTGTCCGCCCCCTGTCGCACAGCAGCCCTCCCAGTTCCCCTGTGTTCCTGTGCCTCCGTCCTCTGGACCATGTGCCCACTACCACTGCCCCCAGGTCCCTTTTGTTGTTGGGGTGGTGGGTTATCCTGGGTTCCCTGTAGTGGTGGACACACCACTGATTGACGTGTCCTGGGTAGGGAGGTATGGGCCCGCTGGGTGGGTGCTGTACTGGTGTTACCAGAGGCTGGAAGGTCAGTGTTGGGCTGTGCCTGTGCAAGGGGAACCGACTGTCCCGAGGCCCACGATGGTCCGGGCTGGTCATCAGGATCCAGTAGGGCAGAGCTGCTATCGTCACTGTGGGCCTCTTTTGTGGGTGGAGTGGAGTTGTCTGGACCCTCCGATGTGGTGACGGTCCTTTGTGATCCTGCAGGGGCATAAGTGCATGATTATTGCATGTGTGTGTGTCATGGTTTGCAATGGGTGGGTGTGTGTGTACCCCAGTGCAAGCATTCCTGTGGGGGGCTTTGTGTGATGATGGTTAGGGGGTTGTTATGGGTATGTGCAGTGGGCATGCTTTAGTGAGGGGTGACCATGCTTAGTTGTGTCATGCAGGGCTTGGTGTTGGGATGTGTGGTTTGTGTTCTGAGTACATTAGTGAGGAGTTGTAGTGATGGGGTGGGGATGAGGGTGGGTGTGTGTGATAGCATGCGGGTAGGGTGGGGGATATGATAGTGTAAGATTTGACTTACCAGTGTCCATTCCTCCACCGACTCCTCCGAGGCCCTCAGGATGCATGATGGTCAAGACTTGCTCCTCCCATGTTGTTAGTTATGGGGGAGGAGGTGGGGGTCCGCCACCAGTCCACTGAACCGCGATGTTCTGCCTGGAGACCGCTGAACGCACCTTCCCCCGTAGGTCGTTCCACCTCTTCCTGATGTCCTCCCGATTTCTTGAATGCTGTCCCACAGCGTTGACCCTGTCGACTATTCTGCGCCATAGATCCATCTTCCTGGCTATGGATGTGTGCTGCACCTGTGAGCCAAAGAGCTGAGGCTCTACCCGTAGGATTTCCTCCACCATGACCCTGAGCTCCTCCTCGGAAAACCGGGGGTGTCTTTGGCATGACATGGGGTGGTGTAGGTGATGTGTGGGGTGGTGTATGTGGTGATGAGTGTGGTGATGTGTAGTGGTGTGTGGTGTTTGGTGCGTGGATGTTGTGTGGGTGATGGTGTTGTGTGCCTCTGTGTGGTGGGGTTGTCTATTCTGTGCTCTCTCTCTGGCCTTCGTTCGTGATTTTTTGATCGTAGGGGTTTGTGGGTGATGTGGGTGTGTGTTTTATATAGTATTGAGTGTGTGGGAGTGGTGTGTGTACGTGTATCAGGTGTGTGTATTTGTAATTATCCAATGTGGCGGTGTTTTGGAGATGTGTGTGTATTTTGAGCGCGGCGGTGTGTACCGCCAATGGAATACCGTGGTTGAAAGACCGCCGCATGGATTTGTGGGTCGTAATAGCATGGGCGTGTTTCTGTTGGCGTGGAGGTGGAGGTTTTATTTTCGCCAGTTTAACACTCACCTTTGGTGTGGCGGACTTGTGTGGGTGTCTGAATTTCTGCGGATTCCGAGATGTGTGTCATAATAGCTGTGGCGGAATTCCACGGCCGCGGCGTTGTATTGGCGGTCTTCTGCACGGTGGTAAGCGGCTTTTACCGCCAATGTTGTAATGACCCCCTTAGTCTCAAAATCAAATGATAAAAATACAGAAACAATACTGGTTGTCCAAAGCGGCGAAAGACTCACAATCTAATCAAAGCTTGAGCTACTACACATTCTAAAGTTACAGTACAATTTAATAACAAGAAAAACTGCAAATGGTATTACATACATTTAGATTCAGCAAAGAAAAAGATATCACCTGTTATTACATGTAGTGAACTTCATCAGTGAGAACCCTAACTAACACTAGATTAGAATAGCATGTTTGGGCTGCATGCTAAACAATTTTTTCACACAAATTTGAAAAATATCTAACTATGGCTCTATCAAATTTAGTGGTTCGTACCTAGAAACAAAAGCAAATAGACATAACAATCAGTAACGTCATTATATACCTGTCCTCCATATGGTTCAGCAAACTGTGACAGTCTTTGTCAACAGGACATCAGTGCAGTCAGCAATACATCAGGATTCCGCATCAAAGTTCAGAAAAGCAAAGTCTCTCTAAGCAGTTTGAGAGAATATAGCTAAACTCTCATGGCAGTTAAGAAGAATATTGCAGAATGGCCTCTCTCCTCTCGGTGCAGTATGGGTAAGTTAGATTTCCTAAAACTACTTCCCACATCCTAATTGGTCAGGGGATAGCATGTTTACACTTAGTCCAATGAAATTAAAACCTCAAATCTACATTTCTACTAGTACATGGTTCATATGTCGACGATTAGTTCCTTTCGCCCGCTCTCGTCATTCGGCTCATCAGGTATCACTATTGTTGCCACTTATACTCCAGTCAGTGCATCCATTGTCTTCTCCTGGGAAAGTCAGTCTTACATACATTACATAAAACATTGTTTCACTAGCAAGTACATCATCTTCTAGCAAGCAGTTTCTCATGAGAAAGAACTTCAGCTACGAGCACATGGACAGTACAGTGGAAAATCACAATTTGATTCTCTAGGCATCTATTAAAACAAACGCCTAAGAAATGCAGCTTGACATGAGGCCGTGTAACTAGGCCAAGACCTCGCTAAGTTAAGGCCTACAATTAATAAAGCTAATACATAGTGCATAACCTTTAATATGACATAATGACATATTACTACATTAATCAAACACAAGCTCACCATTTCATATTAATAAGCCATTAATAAGTACACTTTGTGAACATTGTCGGCCATTCTGGTGGGTGCACCTTCAAATGCGTGCATTATGTTTCTCTGAGTTAATACATTTTCTAAACTAATTCAACACTCAAAATAAATGAATATTCATTATTAAACTCATTAATAATTCTGCGTTAACAGGAACATTTTCTACTGTCACATTTCCCACAGCCACTCTCTTTTTAAAACTTCGCCAGCTTTCAAACTTGACATTCTCCAACCTCAAAGACTTAAAAAATGTTTTACCTGCTACCTTTGGTAAGTGCATTAGACATGACCACAAAATAATGCTAGGAGGAACACGTGTTAGAAGGTGATCCTATCAGAAGTGTCTCTTCATAAAGCACCACATTCTCCATCCAGTGTGCAGGCGCCCAAAATAAATTATGTCAAAGTGAAAGAGGGTAAGGGGGTGCCCTGGCATTTTTGACTACATATCTATCAGACTGATTTGCGTGATATTGGGATTTGGGAAATGTTACCTACCTAATTAATATCCCCTGAGAGGTAAACAGACAGGGAGTGTCTCAGCCGAATGCCATTGTTAGGAACCTATAAGATGTACATGGCACCAAATTCAACTCGAAGCCCATCCCACACAAACATAGAGGAAGCAGAACACATAAGATGTTGTGATTATTTCTTGGGTAGGGAAAGACGTCCAGTGAGATTTCTCAACCTGAAGGTACAAGAGTAATGGACAGTGTAAGTATGTCTTAACAAATCGAACCACAAGCATGTCTGTCTTAACAATTCCTTTAAAGTGTAATCATATTTAGCAAAACTTGGCGATTCCTACATTTTATTTTAAAATTTTCCTATGAATATTTTCTATGAAAGTATTTAAAAGCTCTTTAAATTGCTTCTGGCTTGTCGGCATGTTCTTATTACAACCGTGGATTTTTTTCCCCTCGCTCCTAGTTAAGTTCTGTTTCATAGAAACAGGCAGGCAAATAAAAACCTGAGTTCACTTGCCATCCTTCGCATAATTTTATTTCATGTCTCTTCTCTACCAGTGATTCCTGCTCCAGCATAATAAAATATCTTGTTAACATATTACAGTGACCGAATCTTAAGCAGCCCTAATTAGCATATCTCAGAGTCCCTTTAGAATGTATTCTGTGCGGCAATATTCTCGCATCCCCTGTCGGTACCATTTACAAAAATACTTGATATAAAGTTCACAGGTTGGCGCGCGGAGAACAAGGTACCAATCACTGATCTCATTATACTGACAGGACAAACTCTACTTGCACACTGTCCTCCCTTCTGCCAGTTCTGATCTATGGTAGGCTTACAGTGGGAATAAATTGGATACAGCATCTACTGGTAACAAGTAATAGCAATGGAAAGAAGCATTCTAAATCAAACAGTAATTTGTCTTCTTTAACCCTTTCACTTTCAGAGTTGGGGCCGGTTTGCATGAATTGCACTGGCGGCAGAAGTTTTTTGTGCATTGACATTTTCAACGAACAACCCGCACAAAATAGAATTGTCAAGTGGTGAAAAAAAGTCATTTTTTGCACTCATCCAGCGATGCAAATCTCATTTTGCGTTGCTCCGCAGGAGAACATGTCACTGTAAAATGGTTTGCTCACCAGTGCAAAATTGACTTGGCACCGGTGTAATGCTTCTTATTAACCCCCAGCATGCCATTCCCAACACAAATCGGGTCACTGGTCATGCAGAGTCTTTGGGGTGCAGGCCCACCAACAATACCCATGAGTATTCAACTGACAAGAGCCCTGTCATCATCTTGTGTTCCAATGCATGTTAGAGGATCACCAATCCCTTATGCCCTTAGGTCCAAAGTCTGGCTTGCGAGGTTAAAGTGAGCATAGGGTCCAATAGGAACTTACCTCAGAGGGATCACATGACTCAAGTAAATGAAGAAGTTGTGCAACTGCTGTGCTTCATGAATAGTTGAGTGCTGTGTACGCATAGGACAAAGAACTGTTTCTTGACCCCTGTCACCCATTTGTGTGAAGGCACACCCGTCTGCTGATGACAGTAAAATCATCACCCCTCAACCCACACATGAGTGATGTGAATGCTAGCCAGAGAAAGGGCATTCAAGGGGGGTCCTCTGAGATATTAGTTTGACTTCATCATGCCCAGTTGATGAGTTCTACAGAAACATGTAATGCCTTCCCAACACAATAAAACATGTAATAAGGAGATTGTAAGGTGTCACCTGCATAGTAAGATTGGGGTACATGCTGCAAACATTTCTTGGGCTCCTACTGGGACGAGGGTCAGCAAGGCTTGTGGTGGGCAAGGCAAGATGTGTATTTGTAAGTATACTGGTACCCCAAAAATTGGCCTCAGGGAGATGAAAGTCCGAGTTGCACCTGACAGAACTCAAAATTGTGTTTTGCAGATCATGCACAAATTGCTGCACCAAGTGCATAACTCACTGAGCTATCGTCGGTCCATAAATATTAATAATAAAAAAACAATAACTGTAGTCTGCTAACTCCACTTTTTGAAATAGCCCAGTCTAAGCATCCTAACACTTAGGTCCTTCGCAAGGTGTTTACATTTCTCATGATGTTTACATTGTGAGGGAGCCGCTGGGTTAACAAGTGATCTTTACATAAGCATTCTTAAATAATTTTGCTCACATATGCTTCTTTCTAGAGTGACTGTTAGAAATTGGGTTCAAATTGGTAGAGGCCACAATCCTAGTCAGGTTAAGCGACAACACACTCTAAATTATCCTGTGCTCACCATCTGGTAGTTTGGCACAGAACAGTCAGGCTTAACTTAAGAGGCAAAATGCAAAGTATTTATGCAACACACAAGCAGCAACAGAGTGGAAACACCACAAAAGCACTCCACTCTATGTTAGAAAACGAAAGTATATTTTTACGAGCAAAACAAAACCAAAACAAAAAAGTCTGTGTGATGCACCAGTTCTGGGTGCAGCGGTACTGAATGCGATGTGTCGGGTCTGTCTATGCTGGAGGAGCGATGTGTTGATCTTCTCCACACAGTAGGAATGATGCATTGGTTCTGAAGGGGTGGTTCTAGGGCGATTTAGAGGTTCCAAGTGTGATGCGCCGGTCCTGGTATTTGCAGAAATTTACAGTCACTTCAGAAGGCCCTGGACTGCGTTGGTACAACTTGGCAGCGCAGGACTTACAGATGGTAAATGCAGGTGCTGTTTGTGGATGGAAGGGAAGTCTTTGATGTCCCTGAGACTTCAGAACAGGAGGCAATCCAGCAAGCCCTTGAAGTTACTTTTGTTCTGGGATGGAGAGATGCAGGTTCAGTCCTTCGCACTCTCAGGCAAGAAGGCAGCAGTTCAGCTCAGTAAAGCAAGAGTCCAGAAGAGTTGCAACTCAGCAGATTGGCAGTCCTCGTAGCAGTACAGCATTCTTTTGTTCTGGCAGAGTATCCACAGGTCCAGAAGTGTACTGAGGTTCTAGTGTCATGGGTCCAATACTTATATTCATTTGTGCCTTTGAAGTGGGAGAGTCTTCAAAGAAAGATCTTTGAAGTGCACCAAGGCCTTCCCTCCCTGCCTTGGTTCGAGACTCACTACAGGGGGCTATGCTTCTCTTTGTGTGTGGCAGGGCACTGTCCTTTCAGGTGTAAGCATCAGCTCCTGCCACCCATCCTGCCCGGGATGGACCATCAGGATGTTGAATGCTTATCAGCCACACCTATGCTCTCCTTGTGTGTAGCTTTCTAGAGGGAATGTACAAGCCCAGCTGCCACCCCTCCCCAGGCGTGTATTGGAGGTAGGCAGTAGGCAACGAATGGCTAAAGTAAGAAAATGGCAACTTTCTAAAAGTGGCATTTTCAGAACTGCAATTTAGAATCCAACTTCCTGAAAAGTTGTGATTTTAAATTGTAATTTGAGAGACACCAAACTCCACAAAAAAATCGCTTCCAGATTGGGAATTCTACTTATTAATATAAACAGGTAATCCCAATGTTATTCTATGGGAGAGATAGGCCTTGCAGTAGTAAAAACAAATTTGGACATTCCTGCCTTTTAAATATATCGCACCCTGCCATGTGGGTCACACATCGCCTACCTTAGGGGTGACTTATGTGTATAAAAAAGAAAAGTTTAGGCCTGGCAAGTAGTGTATCTTGTCAGGTCGACAGGGCAGTTTAAAACTACATAGACACTCACTCTTCAATGACAGGCTTGAGACATGGTTGAGGGGCTACTTAGGTGGGTGGCACAATCAGCGTGGTATGCCCACATGTAGTGCACTTAATTAGGGAATTATAAGTACACTAAATATGCTAATTGGGTATAAACCAATCTTACTATGATTTAGGGGAGAGAACACTGGTTAGCAGTAATAAAGTGTACAGAGTTTTAAATCCAGGAAAACAAGGTCTGAAAATGGAGGGAGGCATGCAAAAAGTTGGAGGGCTGACTACCCTAAGGCTGTCAGGTCTAACAGTGACTGTGTGAATTTGTGCATGCATATGAAAGCTGATATTATACTAACCTCCTAACCTGCAAATCCGACTTGTCCATTCAGGAAGGTAATGATCACTGATTTGGAGCACTATATAACCACTTAAATGGGAAATCAGAATTTGTGCTCATTTAGAATGTTTAAAATGTTAGTTTAATTTGTTTACCTTAATTGTAGGTTGGTTCACAGGGACATAGATCAGGCTGAGACAACCTTCTGTTTATTTGCCCAGGTTGGGTGAGATTGAGGAGGATGCAATGGCAGTACTTTCCACAAGCTTTCGGGCATTAACAGCTGTCAATCACCCTTCCCCTCAGTATGCAGCCTCACATTCAACCCAGGCCCATGATTGCAAGACAGGCAATTAATAGTAGAAAATGTGTTCAGCTGAGGGCACTAACCCTTACCTTATTACGTTATTATTTAGCTCCTAATGACTGAATGACATTCTTAAACGACTAATAAAGTAAATTGGGTGGGATATTCTGAATAATGTCACAGAATATGTAGTAGCTGAGCCATGATCGAATTAGGGCTTTTTGTAGGTATATAAATCCCCTACCTTAAACACTATGGGGGTCATTACGACCCAGGCGGTCGTCAATAATGTGGCAGTAAGTACCGCCAACATATACGTGTAATGACGATGGGCTTCCCTGCGATCACACGGGCAGCAAGGCCCTTGTTTAAACGTATGCGTTCATATACGTTTAAACAAGGACTTTGCTGCCTGTCTGTAGGCAGGGCAGGCCATCGTCATTACACATATATGTGTAATGACGATGGCCTGCCCTGCCTAATGACAGGCAGCAAGGCCCTTGTTTAAACATACGCAAACGCAGTGGCATGGTTATGTTATTCGTGTCTTGTATGAAGTGCTTCAAAGATTCAGAAGGCAGTGTCAGAGCAAATGCCTAAGCTAGACAGGCTACTGTGATATCAAAGAGATTTGCTCGAGCCTTGTAGTGACTGTAGAGACCTGAAAACGCCCATCCGAAGGCTCCATGGAACATTTTGATGTTTTGCAGGCTTCTAAATGTCAGAGTATCCTCTTCCTTTACCATAGTACCATAGAGAAAAACATATTTCTATGTGTTAAAGCCCTCAGGCTCCAACTGCAGTTTCTTAACTTTGTCTTTTTGGATCTCTTACTCTGACAAGATTAATCCAGCCAGACCCAGGTGACAGGATTATGGATGATGCGATGAAGGTACCTGGGGCTCTACCTCCAGCTAGCCCTGATGGTTTGAGGGACTACCTTGAAATCGCAGATCAAGGAGTTCATGTGATGCAAGCTATATCCTTAAGAGAGCATGGGAGAAAAGCAAAGTGTGTAGAGCAATATTTGAGGGCGTAGGTCCTTTTGTTAATGTTACTAGTACCCAGATAGCTCAAACTGTAGAATTCACAGAATGGGGTGTTCTTCCACTGCTACAACAGTGCATGGTCTTGTCAGCCCTTTGCAACATGGGCAGTATATAAAACAAATATGCAGCTACTGCATCCAATTTTAAGAGAACATGTAAACTGAAAAGGCACCAAGGGAACCTTCCTTTTTCACCTGTACTCATTTATTTGAGAACCCAGGACACGTAATACCCTTAAATAAACTATTTCAAAACTGTTATTGACAGAGTGTGTTGCAGTATGAAATGTTCATAAATTGTTTGCAAGATCAAATTCATCGTCACTGTTGAGGTGCCGGCATTTAGTAGATTACCTTCCATGTGCCAATATGAAAAATAACTAAATTAACTACTTTTGACATATCCAGGGTGCTAAAATCATATCCAAAATAATGTCACTGGCAAAATTGTCTACAGACTTCTGGTTCAATCTGTGCCATCACCCAAAGCTGGAACCTTTCCTTCCTCCATCCCAGAATATGCACTATGTGGTTATGTTTACACCTGATATGCTTGAAGAACCAATGAAGTACGAATCTGGGAAAGTCTGTTTCTGTCCTCGCAGTGCCTAAGTCCATTATTAACACCATAGATCTTGTCTAGAACAATAAGCCAACAAAAAATGATTATGCTTTGTGTGAGCCCCTTCTCCAGATCTGCTCAGCATTTTTCACCAAACTTAAATTGCTCCACTGTGCCTGCGCCAAACATATCTCTAAGACCATTGCTTTCCCTTACGCTCTTGTGCTGGAAATTTTCCAAATACCCCAAGACCTTGCTCAAAATGCTTGCGGTTCTGAAGATTAAAATCACCTATGTTGGTTTTCAAGCAAAATAGCACCAGTGAGAATCCCTCAATAAACTTCCCCTCATCAATTCTAACAAAAAATTTACAAAACTTACGAAAGTGTACTGAAGTTGTATTGTTGGGAAAGAACTTGCAGATTAGGCACCAGGGGCCAAAGATATTAACAAAGTAGTCTATTTTACTGGAAACAAGACTTAACCATAAAAACAGATGTGAACGCAGTCCTTGTAAATTATACATGTACTTCACTGATACGTTTAAACAAGGGCCTTGCTGCCCGTGTGATCGCAGAGCAGGCAATCGTCATTACACATATGTACTACGTATAATGACGATGGCCTGCCCTGCCTAATGATCACACATGCAGCAAGGTCCTTGTTTAACAGGAAATGAAGGACCTTGCTCCCCGTGTGATCATTAGGCAGGGCAGGCCATCGTCATTACAGGTAGATACATAAAAAAAATTAATGACGATGGCCTGCCATGCCTAATGATCACACGGGGAGCAAGGCCCTTCATTTGCTCACAGCAAATGCTTTGGGTAGAAGAATAAGTGCCGGCCCTCAAAAATAAGTGCTGGTGCCCTGCACCGAAAACAACAAGCACAAATTAAGCACTAGTAAAAATATGACTGCTCACAGGTTTATATACTTTGTGTGAGTATAGAATTTGTTGTCACACCTCGATTACTACCAATTAGTGTTGTAGATAATTTGGTGCTACTACCATCGCTACTACTATATTTTATGGACCATTGGGGTATCCTGGTTTGTTGTACCTCTATAAATAAGAATATACAATTAATGCAAATTATCTGAATGTGGCCCCTGCTTGTAGACTACTGCTGTCAGCATGGCTCCTTTTAGGGTCTGACTTCATCTGAAAGCTTGATGCCTGTTCTATACTCCAGAGATCTGCGAATGGCACATAACAAGGCTGTTTCCCTAACTCCTCTCAAAAAGCTCTTGTTCCTGTACATCTCTTCTCTCTGATGGTATATTTACTTTTATACATCATCTGTAAGGGATTTCAATGCTGCCAACTGGGCAGTATTTTACTCCTTTTTAGTCACCATTCACAGCGAAACATAAAGATTTTGCACCTTGAGGGGCAGTTGCTAAGCAGAGTTCCTCATGATCTAGATAACACTCCTACCATGTTTTTGTTGTTCTAAAGGAAGAGCTGCATTGAGTGTTTGCTTAGACTGACCAGTTACATCCATACCGTTTTATTTCACTGGTTTCTGCTGGACCTCCACTGTGTTGGTTCCACCTCAGGAGTTTGATTTTCTCCAAGTCCTGGGGCAGTCAGTACCGGACATTTGTCTGTTGAGTAACTGTGTTCAGCACTAGTGTCCCATGGTTAATGCAGTGCGCGTTGGGCATCAGGTATTCCTGTTTGGGACTTGAGTCTCTAGAGGGTAGCGTGGTTAAGCAACCAAGGCCTAATCCATTAGGTGATGAGGCTTTGAACCTCAAATGCTGTATGACACAAATAATGCCACTCATTGAAATTACCTGTCCAGTCAGGGCTGTTCCTTTAAAAAGATCTAAGTCTCTATTTACAGCAGTACACTGCAGGAGAATAACAGTGATGATGCACATAAAATAACAAAAGATCGAAAGAATATTTGGAGCTGATATAGTTTTATACAACGTAGGCAGAAAAGAACAATGGTACTAAATGGGGAGGAATGCATGTTCTTCACTGCAATCACAGTCCTGGGGTCAGATTTACAAGGCCCTTGCGCCACACTAGCGTAATTTCTTTTTACATTAATGTGGCGTTAAGTAGGATATTTCTCTGCACCATATTTACAAAGTGGCACAATGCTAGCATTGACCCCACTTTGTAACCCCTTGCGCCACATTATACCTGCGCCAGGTACAATGTATGCAAGGGGGGTGTTCCCACGCAGGAAGGCCTACAAAAATGGCGCAGTGAAATCCACAAGATTACACTGCAACATTTTTTCCGTTATTTTTAATACATGCTCGGGCAGACGTTAAAGTGTCAGGCTATAGTAACCTCCCTAGTGCTTTGCTGCACTAGCGCCATCATTTATGGTGCTAATCTAGCAATGCGCCACAATTGCACCATAAATTGTGACTCTATTGTAAGAACGAGTGCCATGGTATGCCGTATTGTAAATACGGTGCAACCATGGTGTGGTTAGGAGGAGCAGGGGTGGCGCATCAGGACCGATGAGCCACTTTCTTGTCGATCTGGCCCCTGGTCTTTAAAGTGATCTGTGATTCCACCTACAGAAACATTATGGTTTTAGACAGCCAAATAATGGGTTCACAGCAAAGCTGCAGTGCCATTTGTGAGGGAAATCAAGACCTGAGTGAATCGTGTAGGCTAGCTAAAACTCTCTAAGGTCTCTGCAGCCAAAGAAATCAAATGCAAGGTACTAACGGTGCTGGAAATGTGATAAAATCCACAACTCGTTTCACTGAGATATCAAACTGTAAAGGGCCATATTACAAGGCAACTGGTTGTGGCTAAGATTGTCAGATGTAACTAGAGAACAGGGGTTTGAAGTCAAAGTCAGCTCCATCTTTTTCGATTTGAGATCCACATGATATAGCCCATACAAAGATGGTTTAAACGGTTCTGGAATGTGGATCACCAGCCCCATATATCAATAAATTATGACACAAGGCTGAGGTTGAAAGAAAAGTGCTTGTGTTCCTTTATGGCTGGTAACATGCCGATACAGCCTCACATGTATTTGAATTTTTGTTATGGTAACATGAATGATATATTTGAATCTCATTTAGGTAAGCTTGTCCTTTTCCAAAGCCCACATCCTTGTTCCTAGTGTAAATCTTTTCTTGGTTTGTAGGTCTACTGTGCAGCCAGTGTAGCACCAGACTCAGTGCGTTTACAACTTGGCAGGAAATCACTACGAACCATGGCAGCATAAAGCTTCATTGCAGCAGGCTGCCTCAGCCCCTTGTTCTCAGAGAGTTTGGAAAACTGTCTCTAGATTTATTGGAGTCTCCTATGTGAAGGGCTTGTTGCAACTGGCTCTACATTTCTGGACTGTGAGTATAAAACTGAATCAAGTAGTCTAAGACTTGATCACTTTGCCCTGTTGACAGCAAATATGTCTCAGCAAAGTCTTTTCAACTTTGGATTCAAAAGAAGTAAAGACACTGATAAGGAAAAGTCAGGAGAAGGAAACAGCACCAACTTAGGTTCAGTGTTGTACCACACCACATAATCCTAACCTAAACAGGAACAAAAAGTATGATGCTGAAAAAAGAAAATAAGTTTTTCGGTCTCACTGGGTGGAATCCTGGCCATGGCTGGCCCTGAAGGAAAGCCAGGAAGGAGAAGGACCAAAAATGCACTATTTGCCAAAAATATCCTACTGTAGCAGTCAGCTATTCAGGTTCAGGTAGAGATGCATTCTTAAGTGGATGTGACCAGTTGCGCATTGAACCAATTAGTGCTCATGAAACTAGCAAGGCACATATGACATGTGTTTCATGGCACTGCCAGGAAATGAAAGAAACGGCGTTGCAGTCTCAGATTCTTAGAGCAAGTACCTCAAATTCCAGTCCCTCCACAGAGCAGCCCCTCATCATGCAAGCACTGCAAAAGCTGAAGGAGAGAGAAAGAAAGAAACTGACCATCTTGTTTAACGATGCTTACCTAATTGGAAAACAAGGTAAGCCACTCTCTATGAAGAAAGCTGGTGTGGATATAGGAGAAAATTACACAACCTGTGAAAAGGCCTCAGAGTTCATAAGATGTGAGGCAGATATACTTCGACAGGACATCAAAAAAATAGTTGCAAATTAATTTGCATTATTGCGGACGGAAGCACAGATAGTGCCATCATTGAACAGGAAACTGTGCTGGTGAGAGTAGTCAGTGATGGGAAACCCTGCACTCTATTTGCAGATCTTTTTCCACTTGAACATGCACATGTTCATGGTGTCCTGGATGGTATAGCTAAAGGAATCCAAAGGTTATCTTTGGATTTAGTAGGTATGAGGTCCACAGAATATCCAGGCCCATCACTAATAGCTGTCAATTTTGATGGTGCTGCAGTTATGATGGGATCTACGGGAGGAGTTGCAGCACTTCTAAAGAAGGACATTCCTTTTATTCTACTGTTCCACTGTGTAGCTCACAAACTTCAGCATGGGATTCTAGACGCTGTAAAATCCAAACCCTATATTTGTCAGTTTGAAGAAACTTTGAAATGGATTTTCAAATTTTACTGGTATAGTCCTAAGAGGCGACGAGATGCCAAAGAAATTTCAAGAATAATTGATGAAAACTTTGCACATTTCACTGATATTAAACAGGTTAGATGGCTATCCAGCAAAACCCGGGCTTTGGCAGCCATGCAACAAAACCTACAGACAGTGGTTCTACACCTGGGACAGGTTGCTGCTCGGAGTGATGATTCTGCTGCTAAGGCAAAAAAGTACCTCTCAATTGTAACTAGCTTTACATTTATAAAATGCCTTTACAGCCGGAGAGATGTCTTGAAGCCAGTGTCTCAGCTTTCAGAATTCTTTCAGTCTAATGAACTGCTTTTATTGCATGTTCCACCTGCTGTAGAGAGGTGTGCATTGATCTTAGTAGGCCTTAAGAGTGAGGTGGGCGAATACATGCAGCAGTTTTAAAAAACTGTACCACCCTGAAGAAAAAAAAGTTTGGAAACATTTCTACTGATGTCCACCAGCAGCAACAATCCAAAGTGACAGTGAGCTCATTGACAGTGTATTTAAGTACATTGATGAGAGGTTTGCAAATTTTAATTCCATGCCAGTTCAAGGATTTCAGGCATTTGATTATACACTATGGCCAGAGAGTAGAGAGGAACTGTATAAATATGGGCTCTCTGATATTGAGGCAATTGTTCAACATTTTGAAGTGTTTTTCACCACAGATGAGTGGTTGGCAATAGTAGAAGAGGTTTGTGGACTTAAAACCCATATGAAAAGCTTTCAGAGCAAAGGCATTCCGGTATTGCCTGCATACTCCACCCTGCTAGCAACAAAACGTTCTAGGTTAACTAATATATTAAAGCTCATTTAGATGATCTTCACATTTAGTGTGTCTACAGCAGAAGCTGAACGTGTGTTTTATGCAATGAATGTCATTAGAACCCACTAAGAACACAGTTAAATCAAGATGTTCTCCAAGATCTAATGCTTCTTAAAATAGAAGGCCAAACTTTGAAGAATATGACCCCAGCAGAGTTATTGATCTCTGGCTTACAACAGGAGGCACAAAGCATGTGTGCAGACATAACAGGCCACATATATCATAACTACTGAAGTATTGTCAAGTATTGTCAATGATGAGTCTTGGAGCAGCTATCCCATGCAAGATCATTTACTGCTGTAATCCTACACAATTTCTATACTTTTGGCTAATAGGGATAATGTAGCTGCTTTTCAGGTTTTTCTTTACCATGATTATGAAGCACTGAATAATAATTGGTTTAATAAAACAAAAACAAAAAACATATTACATGTTTCTGTGTCCTTATAATTGATGTAGGAAGTAGGTGGGACAAGTGGATTTTTCAGGACATGTAGATCTCATTAGCATTTTGTCCCTTGGCCAAGTAGATTATTTTAAAAATTCCACACCCCTGTGAATTGTTCATACGAATATACAAAAAGCCTTTGAGTATATTTGGTAATAAAGAACTACCTGCCAAAGACCTGGAATTTGAAAATTGTTTTTGTTAAAAATGAGAATAAGGATCAAAGAGGCACACTGTGAGACTCCAGTCTGGGAAAAGCCAACCATCCATTGGCAACTCCTAACGAAAAACATAAAAACAGCAAGCATGAGCAACTCCTCTCTATCAAAATGCTAGTCCTGCCACCCACCCCCAAACATCTCCACCTCCCAATAATCCAGCTCAGGTCACGTAGGCAGTTGTATTGTATGCACATACTCTACCCACTGCTATTGTTACACTAAAAAAAGAAAAACAATACAATTGACCCCATGTACGATCAAAATTAGTTACATACATGATGAATCAGCAAGAAAAATGTAGAGCTTGCTCTCACCAACACAACAGAAATTAGGAGGCTGGTCAGTTTGGAAACATGGGAAGATATGCAGGAAGTAGGACCAGTGTCTCCACATGCTGCCGTCCACCCTCTTTTACATCCAGGAGTTATTTGTGGATTGGACCCTCTTTGCTGGCTAGTATACCCCTACTCTTGGCCTGGAACTCACCTGCTCTTCAGAAGGCTTGAAGAAAACAAGAACACTGACATCTCATCATGCGTTGCCCTAGTCTCATCATTCTTTCCTGGGTATCACTCCCATTTTCAGCACTATATTTGATAATCAGAGCCTAGAAATCCTCAGGTACTAGGATGATATAAATATATTGAGATGTAGTATTAGTTCCTACACATCCAACTTTACACTTTGCATTCCACTTGTATTAAAATGGAAGTTACGCTGTTAAAAATATATCTTTTCTAAACAAATTTAGGGGGTTGTTTATGTTTTGCATAAGTGTTTCTGTGGCAGAACGTAACGCAAAGCCTTGTACCAATTTACTCACCATAAAAACGTAGCATAAAACTGAACACAACAGCACCAGTTCTCAGGACACTCATGGTAGATCTGAGTTAAAGGATTTAAATTTGGTTTGGGTGTCATAGAAAATAGATCAAGCCTTTTAATGAAATCCTGTTTAGACGATGTTTTTGGAATACTACATTCCCCACAGATAAAGTGTGCTCTTTTTTAAAGTGGTGCCTCAGAAAAGCACAAACTGCATACCACTAGCATATCCTCATCCAGAACCTTTACTAAATCATTAACAGCCTTGGAACGAGTCCTCAGATAAATGAAAGAGATGAATTTAAGACTCTACAAGGGCTACAGAGACCACATTACAATAAGTGAAGTTGTCATAAAGCTACAGAGCATAAAGGTGACTTTCAGTTAGTCATGTTTTTGCCACTAAAAACTCCAAACAGGGAGGTCAATTATTGGAAGGATGAAACTGCAAGTCCCAGCATGCTTAGCCATATTGCTTGAAAAACCGTGTCAGGCTTAAAGAAGGAAGGAAGGAAAGAGGAGGGAGGGAGTGAAAGGGGAAGAAAAGAAGGAAGACGTAATGAATGAATGAATGAATATTGGTAGGTTTACAGATGTCAAAATATAAATTGATTTATAAGACAACTGTGTGGTCTTACAACAGAAACAGACTAGATTCACACCCTGTGAGTACTTTCATAACTGTGAGTGTATCATATATATATATATATATATATATATATATATATATATATATAGAGAGAGAGAGAGAGAGAGAGAGAGAGAGAGATAGAGATATAGATATAGATATAGATATAGAGATAAATATTGCAAACTTAGCCAAAAAGCAGTGGAGGGCAGTAAATGTTCAAAATCCAGCATAAAGTCAACAAATGATAGAAGCTGTTTTGTGGAGTACATTGAACTCTACCATTCAGTGCAATGCTCTCCTTTCAAGTAAACTGATGTACTCCACTCTCTAATAAGATAAGGGCATTCATTCATATTATAGAAATGTATTAGATTTAGCCTGGAAACCAATGGCAACGCTTTTGCGCAAGACATCCAACTCTGAATTTGATGAATCACGAGCAACCTTGATATTTGTTGATGTAAAGGTGAATATAAGATGATGAAGGATATTTCAAGAAAGCTTGAAAGGCTCATTGGCTAGGGAGGCCGAACAGCAGAACTATTTCAAAATTTGAACAAGTATGACTGGGTTTTTGAGTAAAATGTAGCTGGACATAGAGCCTACTGGACACGCTTTAAAAACCTGTGTGCGAAGGAAAGTCAAGGTCAGGGGGTCCATTGAATACTTTTCACTGTCAAGGACAACTACAAACTACTCTTGTTTGTCTCTGACATCTGCTGCTGCAGATATGCAGTAGTGTTGGTCCCTTCAAGTTTATTACACCAGCATAACAGCTTTTGGAAAGAGTTAAGGGCTCCTCTTAGGGATCACTGACAGAATATCAGAAACAAACGTATTGCGTGGACAGAATAACGTCAAAAAGTTTGAGGACCAAAATATTGAGAAGGTAAGTGCAAATAGATAAGTATAGATTTACTATCCTTAACTTCACAGCTATGTGCCTTGAAGATATATATGTATATATATAATCTTGGCACATATCTGTGGAGTTATATATAGTAAAACCTTACTTACCTACAGAAACTTACCTTCACAATGTTTTTGTCTTCGATATTCTTGACACAATATTTTGTCCCACAATATTTGTCTGCTTTTTATCTAGTGTCATATCCCAAAAGGAATGTAAATCAGAGGTCAGCATTATTGATTTAGGAAACATTTGAAAGGGGGCAATCCTCCATCACTACAGTGCACATTTTGGGGCATAAACTGTAGACCAGCCTCAGGGTGGTTAGAATCTGCACAACTCAGAGGACAAGCACTGCTACCCCGGCAGGCTATCTAATATCAGATGTAATGATGGATGAAAATCTTCCCCAGGCAACCTTGGGCATCCTCTCTGCAGCGATGTATCAGAACATTATGAGAGCCAGAGATCTAGTTGTCATGGAAAAGAGATTTAATTCAAATATTAAATAGTTTATCAATTTTCAAATAACATATAGCACCAACAATTCTTTCATAGGAAGATGGTGATACTTTTAAAATATGATGGCCTGCTCTAGGAGGAACAGAATCTCAGAGATGGACACAAATACCCCACTCATGCTCCTCCCAGAGGAATGAATAAAATAACAAGCCATTACTTACACTTCAAAGGGAGGAATCGAGGCCAAAGTGTATGAAACATGTAGGAAGAGTTGGCTAATGCACAGGGCAGAAAGTCATTGATTTGAAAGAAGGGTAAGGAGATGCCATTGCATACTTTATTTCATATATGTAGCCATGCATTCTGCTGTGCAAAAGTAATAGAATATCTTAAACAGCAAGTGAAAAATTACTTTACAAAAAAACAGGAAGAAGATGGATTACTGGAGCAGGGAATGGAAGAGTGTGAACACTGCTTGTAAATTGCAAATCTATATGAGTCTTCCAGAAACCTCTCAAGAGAATTCACAGATCATTAATGGTTCAAAAATCGATTTCAGAGGAGCCCAACACTCTGTGGCGCTTGCTGGAGAGATGTAACCATCCTTAATGTAACAGGATGGTAGACAGGACAAATAATGAAGCTAGGTTATCCTGCAGACATGATTGACTCATTATAACTGGGCCGTGTATCAAGGAAAAAAGACATTGCACAGCTTTGTCAATTTCACAATATCAAGACGTTGAAATTGTTCCAGACTCTGGGTGTACTGAGAGCGCCATCTGCAAACCTTTCCTCTACTGAGCTTGTCATTAACATGCAGATGTCAGAAGTAAAAGAGACAACCTAATTTTATTCCAATTCCAGACCTGTTTAACTTGCCGGGATGTCTTTTTCTCCACATGTTAAAAAAGCTTTCAGCATACTGCTCTCCAAACTCACTAGCGCTTATTAAGGCAGTCCATCAATGCTCAGACGGCTAGCCGTATAAAGGGAAGAAATGAATGAGAAGCTGGTAATGTGCGCTGGAAGGAAATGTCCAGGAACTCATAACAACTTCTCCTACTTTAGTAAAAGATGAGAGGATTAGCATTACTGTAGCAGCGCAAATGACAAATTACCTCATTGTCTGATTTGTATCATTGAGTTTATTAGAGATGGGATAATCAGCTTAGGCGCCTCACAGCACAATGTCTGTGTTAAATCTACAGTAACGCCCTATATTGCAGTGTATTTGCCCCTTATTCCCCACATGCATGTATAAGTCAAAAGAATCCTATTAATGTCAAGTAGTCTCCACTATGTCTCAGTTTCTGTTTCTTCTGTGATCCGTTCAGGCTTACGCAGGTTACATAGAAGAAATGAAATGGCTCCTCGAAAGAATGCACCTGAATATTATCTGGCTGAATCACTCTCCTAATGTGGCATGCCTGATAACGCACACTGATAGGTTGTGCAACAGCGTGGCTCCCATATCTGCTTGCCCTTGGTAGCTAGATGGGGGATGGCACGTGGCTTTTCCAAGAGAGCAGGTCACAAAGTTTCGCCCCGCTGCCTTCAGAGTTCAGTCGATCCTATAGGCTCTGGCCTAAGACTCGCCCCCACCCTGTCTTAGCCATTATGACATCTTCCTAACTGTCAGATTGGGTAGATCTAATGCAAGGGAAGACAAAGACGTCCGGAAGAGGGGGCATAAGTGTGGTCTAAATGTATGTGTTACTTAACGATGTGCAGTCAGGTAGAAACTGGAAGGTCCCTCATTTGTATAGCTAATGCAGGGCCGTTTTGTAACCTGGAAACTAAATATTCAGCATTCTGGAAATTAAAGATATATATTTTTTTTACTTTTAATATTTCACAATCCCAGACAGGTTGACATCTTATTGGAAGTGGCTGCTCATCTGGGAAGTGCTTGTTACTTAATGCGTACCATCTTTATTGCATCGATACTGGCATTTAGCACTCAATATATCTCAAGCCCCCGTGCGGTGCTGTGACTGACAATTAAGCCTAAGCCCTTGCTTTCTTTGAAGAGTTTATGTGTTTTTTTCACTAAAATGGAAAGTCTTCTGTAGAAGGGATTAATAATCAGACAAGCATGTTTACATGCCTGTGTCCCATGCTATTGCAAGCCCGTAGCTTAAAATGAAATGATAGCCCGACACTTGCCAGTGAAAGGGAAGATATTCTAATGCAGGGATTCAGCGAAAATCATCCCGAGCTGCTAAAAAATGTAATAACTCTTACTATGGGTACCACTTCAAATCCTGCATTCCCACATTTGAACTATTTTGTTCGTCCTTCCCAGACCAGAAAATACCTACAGATACAAATTGTGACTCACAGCACTGAGGCCCACTTTAGGAGGTGGCTCTGCTGTGTTGTGACTTATTATGTTGCAAGCTTCATGTGATTGTCTCTGAGCATGAGCAACTCAGGGGTGATTATTCCTGTTCATGTAGTAGACTGAAAATCATGTCCACGAGCAACCTACTGGCACTGACGAGCTACTGGTAGCTCCTGAGCTACTAGCTAACGACCCCTATTCCTTTGTATTCCATTCAAGGTTCTCTGATCTGCACGCAGACACGCCCCTGGTCATGACAGCTGGCCTTCGTGTCATGATGCAATAACAATGGCCTCTATTGTTTCACACAGGGGCCTAGCTGTCTTTGCTGCAGCAGGTGTAGTGGCAACAAAACACACGGATCTCATCAGCCCACTACTACTCAATTAGAGTTGTCTTTTTTCTACTCAACTGTGGGACAGACGGCACATTTCCCATTCTTATACTAGAGTCCATGGCACCTTTGCTACACAGCTACTTGTAAATTATAACATACCGACTTTACCGTGGATTCACACAGAAATGTATGTGAATACCAAACGCGAAGTATATCTTAAGCATTGCAGAGTTTAAACTTCTGAATCCAGGTCTTTATTCAGATTGTGAATCTCACATTCATTCAAACCACTCTAGGCTTTGTGAATGTGAAATTTCAGATAATCTCTTTCACAAAGAGCTCATTACCTCCAATCTGCTACATCTAGAGTCACTTTCAAAGAAATGGATTTTTGGAAAATACATACTATTACTATGACAAATATTTCATTTCTTGGAAGTGATAATACAATACTCTTGCAAAACATATAACCATTTTAATGGTAATTTACCAAAACAGGCATGTGCAAGCGTTTTGCTGTATACAGGGAGTGCAGAATTATTAGGCAAATGAGAGTTTTGACCACATCATCCTTTTTATGCATGTTGTCTTACTCCAAGCTGTATAGGCTCGAAAGCCTACTACCAATTAAGCATATTAGGTGATGTGCATCTCTGTAATGAGAAGGGGTGTGGTCTAATGACATCAACACCCTATATCAGGTGTGCATAATTATTAGGCAACTTCCTTTCCTTTGGCAAAATGGGTCAAAAGAAGGACTTGACAGGCTCAGAAAAGTCAAAAATAGTGAGATATCTTGCAGAGGGATGCAGCACTCTTAAAATTGCAAAGCTTCTGAAGCGTGATCATCGAACAATCAAGCGTTTCATTCAAAATAGTCAACAGGGTCGCAAGAAGCGTGTGGAAAAACCAAGGCGCAAATTAACTGCCCATGAACTGAGAAAAGTCAAGCATGCAGCTGCCACAATGCCACTTGCCACCAGTTTGGCCATATTTCAGAGCTGCAACATCACTGGAGTGCCCAAAAGCACAAGGTGTGCAATACTCAGAGACATGGCCAAGGTAAGAAAGGCTGAAAGACGACCACCACTGAACAAGACACACAAGCTGAAACGTCAAGACTGGGCCAAGAAATATCTCAAGACTGATTTTTCTAAGGTTTTATGGACTGATGAAATGAGAGTGAGTCTTGATGGGCCAGATGGATGGGCCCGTGGCTGGATTGGTAAAGGGCAGAGAGCTCCAGTCCGACTCAGACGCCAGCAAGGTGGAGGTGGAGTACTGGTTTGGGCTGGTATCATCAAAGATGAGCTTGTGGGGCCTTTTCGGGTTGAGGATGGAGTCAAGCTCAACTCCCAGTCCTACTGCCAGTTCCTGGAAGACACCTTCTTCAAGCAGTGGTACAGGAAGAAGTCTGCATCCTTCAAGAAAAACATGATTTTCATGCAGGACAATGCTCCATCTCACGCGTCCAAGTACTCCACAGCGTGGCTGGCAAGAAAGGGTATAAAAGAAGGAAATCTAATGACATGGCCTCCTTGTTCACCTGATCTGAACCCCATTGAGAACCTGTGGTCCATCATCAAATGTGAGATTTACAAGGAGGGAAAACAGTGCACCTCTCTGAACAGTGTCTGGTAGGCTGTGGTTGCTGCTGCACGCAATGTTGATGGTGAACAGATCAAAACACTGACAGAATCCATGGATGGCAGGCTTTTGAGTGTCCTTGCAAAGAAAGGTGGCTATATTGGTCACTGATTTGTTTTTGTTTTGTTTTTGAATGTCAGAAATGTATATTTGTGAATGTTGAGATGTTATATTGGTTTCACTGGTAATAATAAATAATTGAAATGGGTATATATTTTTTTTTGTTAAGTTGCCTAATAATTATGCACAGTAATAGTCACCTGCACACACAGATATCCCCCTAACATAGCTAAAACTAAAAACAAACTAAAAACTACTTCCAAAAATTTCAGCTTTGATATTAATGAGTTTTTTGGGTTCATTGAGAACATGGTTGTTGTTCAATAATAAAATTAATCCTCAAAAATACAACTTGCCTAATAATTCTGCACTCCCTGTATTCTCCTACTTGACGTGTTATAGATGATCATTTTGTGTAGGATGAATGAGCACTAGATGTGACTTGTTTTAACTGAATCTGCAAAAACACAGGTAGCATAGAAGTCAGCTTGGAAATGGGCAGTGTAGATGAAACCAGGAAATGAGGCATACATGTGCGCTTGTTCTGTCTTAGTGCAGATGGTTGCAACATGCGTGGTTGCCATCTTGCTAGACAGCAATGCAAGCAGTACCACAAAAGTAGAGTGAAGGTGCAACAAGCAGGCAGTCACTATGGCTACCAGAAAGTAGAACCTTGAATAAGGAGTACCAGAGGTATCTTTCTAGGCACGTTAAGCATCACTGGAATCAAGAGCGTGATGTCAGACTTGGCCCTTTCTGCAGGGTCATCCCCAAACTGTTTGCCTTCAGCCTCCTCTTATCTGAACCCGTTTTTGTAGGCGTTTAGGACTCTGCACACTTTACCATTGCTAAGCAGTGCAAAAGTGCTTGTGGTCTTGCCTTAAAATATGGTAGAACTGAATTATACCCAAGTGGCATATTTAATTTACTTGAAAGTCTTGAGTAAAGTTGCACTACCTGAGCTCAGGGCCTGTAAATTAAATGCTACCAGCAGTCCTGCAGCACTTACTTTAGTAGAACTTTAAACATATCCCAGGTCTGCCATTGCAGCCTGTGTGGGCAGTTTTAAACTTCCACTTAGGCCTGGAAAAATAAACCTTTTTCCAGGCCCAAACCTTCAATTTTAATGCATGTAAGTCACCCCAAGCTCAGGCACTGGACTATCCTGAAGGCAGGGTGCAATGTACTTAAAAAGTGGGACATGTGCTTTTTAGTTTTACATGATTTAGTAGTGAGAATGCTTAAATTAATTTTTCACTAGTGCAAGGCATACCTCTTCCATAGGCTAACACTGGATTTACCTTAGTATATTTTGCTAATTGATAATTTCCAAATGACAGCAGGTCACCAGTTCATGTTTGGTGTGTTTTGAATTGTAATGAAAAATCCTCTCTCATGGTAAAGTTGGATTTCAAATAACAATGTTGAGCATGACACTTTTGGCATTTTTCTGCCTTAGAGATTTAGGGCCATATGTACGAACACATTTTCCCATAGACACAGAATGGGTAAAACCCTTTGCTACGTCTGGCCCTTAGTGCCTGCAGTCCGTCTCCAGATCAAATCACTGGGTGAAGCTGACAGTGAGGCTTTATGTATTCCTTCTAGATGGCCACATACAATATAGAGCTTAGTTGTGCCTGGATGGGCCATCACTGGCAGGAAGGGAGGGCGGAGTTTGGGGCAGCCCTACTTACAGTTGAATAGGATGTGTCCTGCCTCCACAGAAAGGGATCTATACTCCCTATAGTTAGTCTGGAGCCAGCACAGGGAAAGCAGGATGCCTGGGGACTTCAAAGGAAAACCTTTAGAAGCTTCTCCCATGTCAGAGGAAGACTCAGATATAAACGATGGACCTCAGGCACCAATGTTTCAGTATGCTTCTGAATCTGGATCTCTGGATACTCTGTCAGGAAGGACTGCTGTGCTGCTGAAAGGACTGACACTCTGCTGGACTGCTGCTCTGAAGGTACTGCTGCCCTGCTGACACATTGCCTCTAGGTTAAGCCTGACTGCTCAGTGCCAAGCTCCCAAAGGTTTGAGCACAGACTAATTTGGGGTTTGCTTGCAACTCACCTTGCCAAGGATTGTGGTTTCTGCTTGAATAGATTTTAACCCCCCCCCCAACCAGTAACCCGATTTCTTACAATGACCACATTAAGGGGGTGATTCTCACCCTGGCAGGCGGCGGAGGCCGCCCGCCAGAGTTCCCCCCTCCAAAATACCGCTCCGCGGTCGAAAGACCGCTGAGGGTATTTTGGGTTTTGCACTGGGCTGGCGGGCGACCGAAAAAAGGCCGCCCGCCAGCCCAGTGCAAAACACCTTCCCACGAGGACGCCGGCTCAGAATTGAGCCGGCGGAGTGGGAAGGTGCGACGGGTGCAGTGGCACCCGTCGCGTATTTCAGTGTCTGCAAAGCAGACACTGAAATACAAAGTGGGGCCCTCTTACGGGGGCCCCTGCAGTGCCCATGCCATTGGCATGGGCACTCCAAGGGCCCCCAGGGGCCCCACGACAACCCATACCGCCATCCTGTTCCTGGCGGGCGAACCGCCAGGAACAGGATGGCGGTATGGGCTGTCAGAATCCCCATGGCGGCGCAGCGAGCTGCGCTGCCATGGAGGATTCTTAAGGGCAGCGGAAAACCGGCGGGAGACCGCCGGTTTTCCACTTCTGACCGCGGCAAAACCGCCGTGGTCAGAATGCCCTGCGGGGCACCGCCAGCCTGTTGGCGGTGCTCCCGCCAACCCTGGCCCCGGCGGTCCATGACCGCCGGGGTCAGAATGACCCCCTAAATGTACTCTACCTTACACAGCTCAAAGCACGTAAATAAAGAAAAGCACAGAAAGAAACTGAAAATGAATTAGATATGAGCATGTGTTCAATGAAAAGATATCTTTGTCTACAGACAGAAATGAAGCATACAATAGCATTTCATAATAACAGACAAATATGCCATCTGATTTGACTAACCACCATATTATGAATGTACTCCTGTCAGAACAGTGTGAATTGTAGTGACATCTAATTTTCTTCTAAACGTGGTGTAATTCCATTCAGATTTTTTTTCCTGTATCAGTCTTCAATTTCCTATGGAAAACTGCGTAGGGAAAAGCCATTTTGGGACATATACTGCATGGAGCATTTACATTCTTTAGAACTATATAGCTAAACGAAAATGTAACAATGTTTATTTTTTACCATTAAGCAAATAATTTAAATAAACCATTGTGAATATAATCATATGAAACTACATTAACCCATTCGCTTCTAGGCCTCCCCCACCCCGCCAGGGCTGAGTCTGTTTTTTGGCTATTTGAGTACATCGTGCTTAGGCCTCCACACCTTTGTGTGCACATAAACTATTAAACGCCATATGTGTGTCCTTTTTTCCAACATCCTCAGGATTCTAAAGGTGCCCAGGGTTTGTGGCTGTCCTTGGAGGGGCCTGAGAATGTAGGCAAAATATTGCACAATTCGTGACTTTTTTGAGAAAAATATGGAAAAAGAGCTCTAGGAAAAAGGGTCTGTTTTTTCCCTAAAAATGACATCCATGAACAGTTTGCTGTGCTAAAGTCACAACCTTCCCAGCTTTCAGGACAATTCACAGCTGAATCAAAAAACATATGTTGTGCCACAGTTTAAGCCTTTTTCTAAGAGGTAGCTTATTTGCCCTATTTCCTGTGCTCTCAGCCTACTTCCAGTTTGTGGTGGAAACTGGTGTGAAACACCTGGGTGAGCAAGAAAAGCTATACATTTCTGAAAACTAGACAAAGTTTCCATATTCAGTAAGGGGTCATATTTGCAGATCCATGTAAGGAAATGCCTCCTTGGCATGGTTACCCCCTGACTTTTTGCCTTTGCTGATGCCAAGTTATGATTTGAAATTGTTCTGGAACCTGCTACCCAGGCACCAGCACCAGTGTTCTTTCCCTAAACTGTACCTTTGTCTTCACAATTGGCACAACGCTGGCACCCAGGTAAGTCCCTTGTAACTGGTACCCCTGGTACCAAGGGCCCTGATGCCAGCGAAGGTCTCTAAGGGCTGCAGCATGTCTTATTCCACCCTGGGGACCCCTCACTCAGCACATGCACACTGCTTGCCAGCTTGTGTGTGCTTGTGGGGAGAAAATGAATAAGTCGACATGGCACTCCCCTCAGAGTGCCATGCCAACCTCACACTGCCTATGGCATAGATAAGTCACCCCTCTAGCAGGCCTTACAGCCCTAAGGCAGGGTGCACTATACCACAGGTGAGGGCATAGGTGCATGAGCACTATGCCCCTACAGTGTCTAAGCAAAACCTTGGACATTGTAAGTGTAGGGTAGCCATAAGAGTATATGGTCTGGGAGTCTGTCAAACACGAACTCCACAGCACCATAATGGCTACACTGAAAACTGGGAAGTTTAGTATCAAACTTCTCAGCACAATAAATGCACACTCATGCCAGTGTCCATTGTATTGTGAAATACACCCAGAGGGCATCTTAGAGATGCCCCCTGAAAACATACCCGACTTCCAGTATGGGCTGACTAGTTTTTGCCAGCATGCCACACACCAGACATGTTGCTGGCCACATGGGGAGAGTGCCTTTGTCACTCTGTGGCCAGGAACAAAGCCTGTACTGGGTGGAGGTGCTTCTCACCTCCCCCTGCAGGAACTGTAACACCTGGCGGTGAGCCTCAAAGGCTCACCCCTTTTGTTACAGTGCCACAGGGCATCCCAGCTAGTGGAGATGGCCGACCCTCCGGCCACTGCCCCCACTTTTGGCAGCAAGGCTGGAGGTGATAATGAGAAAAACAAGGAGGAGTCACTCCCCAGTCAGGACAGCCCCTAAGGTGTCCTGAGCTGAGGTGACTCTTACTTTTAGAAATCCTCCATCTTGCAGATGGAGGATTCCCCCCAATAGGATTAGGGATGTGCCCCCCTTCACACAGGGAGGAGGCACAAAGAGGGTGTAGCCACCCTCAGGGCCAGTAGCCATTGGCTACTGCCCTCCCAGACCTAAACACACCCCTAAATTGAGTATTTAGGGGCTCCCAGAACCGAGGAAGATAGATTCCTGCAACCTAAAGAAGAAGAAGGACTGCTGACCTGAAGCCCTGCAGTGAAGACGGAGACGACAACTGATTTGGCCCAACCCCACCGGTCTGTCTCCCTACTTCAAAGAAAACTGCAACAGCGACATATCAAACAGGGTCCAGCGACCTCTGAAGCCTCAGAGGACTAACCTGCACCTGAAGGACCAAGAAGCTCCCGAGAACAGTGGCCCTGTTCAAGAACTTGCAACTTTTTGAAACAAAGAAGCAACTTTAAAAGACCACACGTTACCCGCCGGAAGCGGTAGACTTTCCACTCTGCACCCGACGCCCCCGGCTCGACCTGGGGAAAACTAACACTACAGGGAGGACTCCCCGGTGACTGCGAGCCCGTGAGTAGCCAGAGTTGATCCCCCTGAGCCCCCCCTGAGCCCCCACAGCGACTCCTGCAGAGGAAATCCAGAGGCTCCCCACGACCGTGACTGCCTGCTTCAAGGAACCCGACGCCTGGAAACAACACTGCACCCGCAGCACCCAGGACCTGAAGGAACCCAACTCCAGTGCAGGAGCGACCCCCAGGCGACCCTCTGCCTAGCCCAGGTGGTGGCTACCCCGAGGAGCCCCCCCCTGTGCCTGCCTGCATCGTTGAAGAGATCCCCGGGTCTCCCCATTGATCCCTATTGAAAACCCAATGCCTGTTTGCACTCTGCACCCGGCCGCCCCTGTGCGGCTGAGGGTGTACTTTCTGTGCCTGCTTGTGTCCCCCCCAGTACCCTACAAATCCCCCCTGGTCTGCCCTCCGAAGACGCAGGTACTTACCTGCTGGCAGACTGGAACCGGGGCACCCCTATTTCCATTGAAGCCTATGTGTTTTGGGCACCACTTTGACCTATGCAGCTGACCGGCCCTGAACTGCTGGTGTGGTAACTTTGGGGTTGCCTTGAACCCCGAACGGTGGGCTACCTTGAACCCAACTTTGAACCCTGTAAGTGTTTTACATTCCCTGTGAACTTAACATTTACTTACCTCCCCCAGGAACTGTTGATTTTTGCAGTGCCCACTTTTAAAATAGATTATTGGCATTTGTTTTCAGAACTGTACATGCTATTGTGATGATTCAAAGTTCCTAGAATACCTGAGTGAAATAACTTTCATTTAAAGTATTGTTTGTAAATGTTGAACCTGTGGTTCTTAAAATAAACTAAGAAAATATATTTATCTATATAAAAACATATTGGCCTGGAATTTGTCTTTGAGTGTGTGTTCCTCATTTATTGCCTGCGTGTGTACAACAAATACTTAACACTACCCTCTGATAAGCCTACTGCTCGACCACACTAACACAAAATAGAGCATTAGAATTATCTCTTTTTGCCACTATCTTACCTCCAAGGGGAACCCTTGGACTCTGTGCACACTATTTCTTACTTTGAAATAGTATATACAGAGCCAACATCCTACAATCCCTAAAGGTTTTCCCAAAGAAAATAACTATTGAAATAAAGAAATACTGAAAAAGAGTTGGAACAAACAGGCATTTATGACAACATTTTCATCAGAAGCTTTTTGTCACAATGGACGATTGACAAAAACAATATACCATTATGTCATCGGCTAGACCCATCTGGTAGTGGATATATAGAGGCTTTGTAGGTTCTTCAAGAACCAAGGTACCCAAAGCCAACAACTGAGCTGCACAGTACAATGGTGTGCAGTGGAGTACCAAATTTAGACCTATTTTAATAGCGAAATAGAGTGAAACTGGGTATGAAGGAATCATATATTTCTGAAATGAGCACAAAATATAAACGGTAGGAGCAGTGGTTATTTGTACATCTCTGAATTTGTGGATACCTGTACTAGCGTATGGTTTTGAAGGTATTTTTCAAAATGTTATCTTTCTTATATACTGGCTTACAATTGAAAGGCACAAATGCAGCAAATCCAATTGGTAATAACAAATGTCATACTATTCTATACTCCCACAAGTCTCCTGATAAAAATTATATCTTACTTGTGTGAGTGGGCTTGGTGCCTGCTACAGGAAATGGCCCAAAATGCAACATGTATGCAACCCATTTTTCCACCGAAAATGGATCCTCTTTATTCCGATGTGGGTAGCTCTAGATTTTGTACACTAGCCCATCTGGCACCTGGGGAAACTTATCTATCCTGTACATTTTTGGAAACTAACCATGTAGGGGTATCCAGGGTGGGCTGATTTGCCAGGCTCCCACCACATGTTTTTACCCAGAATACTGTGCAAACCTCAAAAGCTGACAAAAACACATCTTCCTCTCATTTCTGTGATGGAAAGTTCTGGAAACTGTGGGGAGCCACAAACTACCTTCCACCCAGCATTTTCCCAAGTCTCCTGGTAAAAATGGTACCTAACTTGTGTGGGTAGTCCTGGTAACCATAACAGGAAATGGCTCAAACACAACATTCATGCAGCACATTTTTCCTGCAAAAACTGACCCTCTTTTTCTGATGGCGATATCTCTAGAATTTGGACCCTAGCTCAGCCGGCACCTACTGAACTTCCATGGATCCCATTCATTTTTCTTACCCACAATGCCCTGCAAATTTCAAACTTTTCCTGAAATCACACATTTTCCTTACATTTCTGTGATGGAAACTTCCAGAATCTGCAGAAATTGTGTTTATTTTCTTTTTGCTAGCCATTCATTTGACATGAGAGGACTAGAACTGTTGTGTATACCACCATATAATGTGAAGAATACATTGGTACAAGCTTACAAACAATAATTAAAACTGTAAATATTAGTATTTGATACAATGTAACACAAGCTGTAGATTAATAGTTGTGAGCTGATTATTGATAAGTTGTGAACGACGAAGCAATAAAGATTAATTTAAATTGGGGTCTGGTGTTTAACAACTCCTCTCACTTTGCAGTCGGAGAAAAGTTATATGACAATGTTGCTGCATACAAGAGGTGTGAAAATAAAGGCTGCAGGATACCCTTTTTCATAACACACAGCAAAATGTTAATACCTGTAAATGACCATACGTAGTCAGCAGTTAGGAAAGCAAAAATGAAGCCCAATTCTTGTAATTCTGAACTGTGATGGAAACAAATATTTTAATGGCATCAGAGCTCATCAACACACTTGACATGGTGATGCACAAATAATAATTATTAACTGAATATCGATTTCCACACATTATAATTTGTGGGCAGTATAGCCTTTTTAGTAAAATGGTGTCTTTGTGCATATATAGTGATCATTTCAGTGAAAAGTGTGCTGTCTCTAAATGACAATGGGCTACCACACTAGGGTTCAGTTACATTAACAAACCACTTACTCCACGTCAGTTAAAGCCTATGGGTCATAAAAGTTATTTGTACTAAAAAGTGGGTCGTGGTTCTAAAACGTTTGGGAAACACTAGATTAGTGTGCTTGTGATTTAGTAACTTACAAAACTAATGAATTAACAGAATTTTTCCCTGAAGCAGTGTGTTTTTTCCAAAGGATTTGGGAACAGTATATTTATTTGAATACACATTAGAAGGTTTTGAAGAAAAAGAAGCTTAATGAAAAGCTTTACATAAACCAGTCAGCCTTCTGTAATAAATATGTATGTACATCCAAGAAAGAGCTACTTGAATATGAATATGTACTACCAACCTTGACATGCCAGCGACTGCAGATGATGAAAAACAAGACTCCACAAAGGGAAGAGTGTCACAGAAAGTGGTGGCCATCGCCTGCTTTGGGGTTCCCCGAAAAGGGGCAGGGGAAGCTGAAAGTGAAAGAGACATCCCACTTTTGATTCAAAGGGGTAAAGGAATCCACACTTATTACTTAAATGCTGCTGCCTTCAGTGGCGGCTTGTAAGTTTAGGAGGGAGGGGGCAGGCAGGAAGCACACTCACACTCATTCATTCACACACACACGCACATCCATTCACAACACTCACCAACATTCAAACATACACACGAACCAAACATTCAATTAAAAAACACACACACACACTTACCTTCAGCTCGGAGGTATCAGGAGGTTTGGGACTGCTGCCTTCCCTCTCTGGCTGACCCTAGGTCAGCCAGAGAGGGAAGGCAGCAGTCCCAAATTCGTCACAGAGTGGGAGGGGTCAGTGAGACTGCAGACCCCACCCCACTTTGTGATGAGGTGTCACTGATTGAAACTCGCCCTGGGCACTTCAGGGCTTAAAACTGAAGTGCCCAGGTCGAAGTCAATCGGTGACACTTCCCCTCATCACCGAGGGGAAGGGCCTCGAGGTACCTTTGCTGAGCTGAGGAGGTCACGCCCATAGGAGCTGTGACCTCCTCAGCCCAGCAAAGTTCAGCTCAGACAGCCATGAGTCTGTGCAAATCATGCATGTCTCGCTCCTGGCTGTCTGAGCTGAACATGAAGAGTGTCTGTCAGGTTGACCTTTGCTCAGCCTGACTGGCACTCTTCATGAGGGGTAAAAGGTGGGGGGGGTGGGTAGTCCCTCTGCCCTAAAGGACGGGCCATGGCTGGCTGCCTTTAAGGAAACCAGGGAGTCTTCAGAGGAACGTATGGGTAACACAAGGCGTTCCTGACCACCAAGACAGAAGATAGACTGACTGAGGTGAGCTCCTTGTATGAAGAAGAAAAAGGTGATGGAGAGAGTGCACTAGTCAATCCAAGTGATTGTCACAATTAGGACAAAAGGTCTACTGCATTTCACCATATAGAATACCTTGACAACCATCAATCGCCCTGCACTTTGAAATTGACTTCAGCAATCCACACCAAGCAATCATATGCTTTAAAATTCAAAATTAGTCCTAACTGACATGCAAGACATCAAATCACTCCCAGCAATCTAAAGGGGAGCAGCAAAAACAGAGTAAACATTTGGCAATGGTCACTGGGAATTGTCTCGATTAGGCAAATAATTTAGGTGCATCCATGGGATTCACATCTGTTTGCGGTTCTCAGGATTGCATTTGTTGGTTGGTAAAATTAATGAAACATTGCACATTTCTCTTGTCACTATGGAGTGCCTCAACATTTGCTTTTAAATTCGCAACGTTCCACATAAATTTTATGCTGCCTATTGATACACTGCCTCATAATGTTAGACTGCATTGCCACATGATTCCATTGACCTTGACTGAGAGTTGGTGAGCTTCAAGGTCAGGGATTATGGGCTATTTAAAAATTCTAGTTTGAATTGTTATTAATTTCATAAATGAAAATCATTGGGCTCGATGCGAGTTATGCTAACAATATTTAGAATTATAGAACACATAAACTATCAATTTCATAGTGGGAACAGAAAAACATAAGAACACACATATAAGAATACAAGTGCATGTACTGTGAGATAAGCAATAATGATGTCATTGCAAGTTGTTCAAATCAATAATGTGGTCAAGTATTCAAATTCAGATAGATCATCAACTGCATTTACAGACAGCTGAGGCACAATGCACGCTACGATCAAACAGCTAGCTGGTCTACCACGGCAATGTTATGCAAAACTTTCAATGTAAGCATTCCCTTTCTCTAAAAAAAAATGGGTTCGTCTTCAGGTATCACAGATATTGCTTTAATAATTGTAATCATTGCCTCTGTGAATTGCGCCCAAATCATATTTTAGCATACTAAGCCAAAATTGTAAAATGTTATTTAAAACAAATCAGTGATTGCAGCATACTTTGAATGAGCATATATTAATTGGTGTTTTTTGGACGTTTGTGTTTGTGGGATTCCTGACTACATCTTGGTGCTAACATCTGCACTGACTGTCTCTTTTAGCATGCTTGTGACATGGTATATGTTGACATAGATGCGGGTGTGGGAAGGGGGCGGGGAGGGGGGAAGTGCACAGTTTGGTGTTTACTACAGCTCTTTTCACCTGAAATCAGAGCTCTTTCAGGATGGTACACTGTTTGGGGTTATGCCTGTCAGGCGTTTTTGTAGGGGCCGGGTCAACCCGACAGCTCCAGCCTCTGGTGCCATCAAATGCCGTGGACAGCTTCTAAAGAACAGACTTGTTTTAAATTTGATAAATTAATTTGGCAGTAGTAGCAGTGGATCCTGGGAAATCAGCCTCTTTCATGCCCTTGTAACAGCTTTGGAGATGGAAATGTCACCACACAACAGAGGGATCCTGCTTTATCTACAAGCAGAAGGAATCCACTTGACTGTCTTTCATTCCACACCCTTCCAGCGGTCACACACTGTCTGCATTCCCAAGCAGCGCCTGGAATTCTGGAGAGAAGGGTTGGGTAAGAAGCCTTGAGGGACAGCTAGGCGAGGGGCAGATCAAATCTGTCACCAAGTGTCCCAGGCATTTCGAAGATCATTTTTGAGAAGTAGATGTATGGCTTTCATGGGATAAACATACGTACAATCTCATCTTCGAAATAATATAACAATATGTTACTTAGATGCCTATCCTTGCACCGAGCCATATAAAATCATTATATTTCACACATTCAGTAAGTAAATACTTATAAATATTGCACAGGTGATAGACAGCCTAGATATACAACATTACATAAATTAATGCCTTATACAGAAAAGACAGCAGATACTCTGAGCCCCTGATAGCCCATTCCATGCAGTAACAAACTTAAAAACACATTGACAAAGCCAATAGGTCACACCTATAAAATCTTTTGGTTGTGCCAATATTTTTATTCATGCCGTAGAGCAGTGTCACTGATGTGCAGCATGCTTTAAAATAGTATGATGAAGCGGCGCTGCAGCATTTTGTAGGCCAACGCATGCATACAGCAAGTATACATATCAGAAATGAAGGGTGGCGAAGCAATACAGTGGGTGGGGTAGAGGCAGCACAGCAGAAGGGGGTAATATGAGTGAAAGAACATGGGAGCAAAGGGAGAAACTCAGGAGTGAAAGAAGGGAGAGACGCATACCTGTGCGAGACAGAGCAAGAGGAGTGTGTTGGGGGATAGAAGCTTATGGGCAAGTGAGTACAACATGGAGGGGTAGGGAAGGCACACGAGGGAGACCACTGGAAAACACATGCACATTTGTGGATGGAGCCAATCAAAAAGACGGTAAAGAAGCTATGCTTCATGGCAGGAAAAACACAAGATTGACGAGATACGAAAAGCCATTGACTGAAAATCAGCCAAATGAGAGTCCCTGTATGTTCCCAGTAAGCACACAAAATGCCTTTCAATAGCAGGCAGTTGTGTTACCTGGTAGGGTCAACTTTAAAAGAGTTTCTTGATGATTTGCAACTCCATGAACTTGCTTATAGAGTATTTCACAGAGTCGTATCATACTTAAAATTGGAAATACCACAAAGTAATAAATACTAAATATAAGTTGCCTTATTGTTCAATAACATTAGGTCTGCTTGCTGCAAGTGTAGCTTTATGGAGTATTTCATCAGTATTTAAACATCCTGGAAGAGAAAGAAGAACCTTCGCATAACTTTTCCAAGTTTGGTTCCTAAATCTCATTTTGCAAAATATTGCATATTTGCCACTACTTATACTACAATTCTCATCCTTCACCTACTGTTAGATGGCGTTAGGATGCAATGTCCCAAGTGAAATGTAACAGGGCAACCCAAGCTGCGAAGAAGGAGCCATACTTGAAACTAGCTGAAACTTCAATCTAATTAACTCACTTGAAGTAGTTTTTCTATCGCCCAGTAACCTCCTTTGGCAATCCCCTCCTAAATGTAAGGGCCAGGTAACACTTCAATACTTCAATTGGGGACACCAATGGTCAGTATCAGGGTGTCTTAAGCTCCCTAAGCCTTTAATAATGGTTTTAGTGCACTCTGCATGCATTTTTATATTCAATCTCCGCATATTGTTAGCTAGTAAATTAACCCTGCTAGTTTTTACTCTCAAGAGAAAGATCTGCGTCAGTCATCTGTCAATGCAGTATATCCCTAAATAGTTATACTTTTCAACCTTAGGAAGTCATGTTCTGACTGCATACCAATTTCTCCTATAATTGCTTTTGGCAAATGTCATGATTTGACTTTTTGCGTAATTAATATGAAATTTCTTCCGGCCAGCTTAAGTCGACAAGACATCTAATGATCTCTGCAGTTTACCTGAAAAATAAAAATCAGAGAGCAGCAGATCGACAGGACCTTCCTTGGTGCAAGCCGTCGTGGCAGGGACCCCTCGTGGGATCTGATGTGTGCTTCCATATTGCCCAAGTATTGGTTTTCAATTCGAGATGATCCTGGATCAACAGTTTAGTCTCTAACAACGCCCTGGGAGTACCAACTAAGACGGTAATCTCACAACTCTATATATCTGTCCCAGCCGAAAGGAGAGCAGTTGTGAGAAAACACAAAGTACAGATTTCTTTCACTGGAGTTCGCGTTGCGCTTATTCGAGCTGTACATTTTAGGAAAAAATAGAGTAGCTTGGCAAGTAACTGCACTTTGTAGGATTATGTATATGAGGGCAAGAGATATTATTTACACAACAGGAGAGCAGCTATAGAACATCATTTCATTGTGTGATTTAAGAACTGTGATGTGATACACCAGAGATATCATATTTATGAGTTTTACATATTCATACCATTCAGCATTTACAGGATCTCCGAGCACTTTGCATAAAAATAATAAAACTGAGCATCTGTTGACACCGGCTTCTGCATGTGACTGGCTCCAGTTACAATGGGATGCTTATCAGTGTGAATCCCAGCGAGAAACGCTTTTATTTAGTTGGATGCACGACGCACAAAGTGATTCACGTCTACACGCAAAACACATGTTCTTTTGTTTGCTGCGAGTGTGCTGAATCTAGCCACAGGAAAGGCACGTGGGTTCATTCTTCATGCAGTTCCCGCCCTACTTTAGAGATAAAGGTAAGTTCTCTTGGTCTTTTGCAGGAAAAGAACACAATCTATATTTTTAACTAGGACAGAATTATAAAAACACGTGAAAGGCCTGAGTAGACTGAAAGAACGCTTCACAGCATGTGAATCCCCATATGGTATTTCCTTATATGGTATTTATCAAAATATCGAATGTAGAGGCAGTGCTTAATTTTCGTTGGATGTTACATCACTGGCACTCATTTTTCGGGACTGGGACTTATTTGTCATTATCAGATACTGGCATGCCATAGAAAGGCAGAAAATGGAGAAAGGAGGAAGACAATAATAGTTGCAAGGGTAGAAAGTAACAACGACAAAAGAGCATGCAAGACTAAGCAAGAGTGTGGCGATGAAAGGAAGAGGCTGGAGGTGGTTTGAAGGCCAGGCTGTGGCGGCGGCGGTGATGTGTAGATTATGCATGGCATTTTGGGACAGAGGGAGAAAGCATGTAATTATTTAAAAAATTGTGGTCCTATTTTGGAAACCGAACAAACCCTGTGAGTTATATAAAAGCTCCTGAACTTAACCATATTCACAGAAAATATTGTCATAAATGATGGTCTCTTTTGGAAGTGCTGCCACCGGATGGAGTGTTCTCTGTTTTATTTGGCATGTTGGCAGAGCAAGACAGAAGCCCTTTTCTTGAACCCGATGAACTATCAGTCAAGGGGAAAGATCTGTTGATTTATTTAGGTGGAAAATAGTCTAATCATCACTGGTGCTGTATGTACAATAGGGTCCAAGGACAGATCAGAGTGGAAGCAAGCTCGGACTCTTTCAATTCATTTCCAACCGCAAACGATGACAACCCATGGACTGAGGAAAATTGTGTCCTATGGCACGTCTTGTGGCTGTCTGCCACTGCACAAATGTGTCATTCTTCTCGAGTTCATCGCATTCATACAATCTGCTAAGCACCAAGGCCTGTGTATGTTTCAATTGGAACCCAATTTGGATGTCATCAATGTCATTAAATAAGACAGTCCAAATGCCTGAGTAGTACTTACCTTAACCAAAGGAAAATATTAATGGAAGCCTCGAGAGGACACGGTGCTAATGTATTCTTATAACCCTTAGTAGAAGTCGCCTGAAAAAGTGTGTGATATCAAAAGTGCTGTAGTCAGAAAAACATGAGGTTATCAACTCAACCACAGTTAATTGGATTCCAATCTAGTCGAGTTAATGAAACAGGACATAGTGGGGGACACTGTCGAATTGTATTCAAAGGCAAGAGTTTCTCTAGGTGACTTTACAGAGTCTCATTGTGTATAGTGAATGCACTGCTCCACATATTGTGATGAGCTATTGTGAAGGGTATGGTACGAACTAATGTAGTCTCCTGCGATATGTTTTTAGAGATAGCATGGAATAAAAGCTGTTTTGTTTTGCAACACACTAAACAAAAATATTATGTATAGGAACAGGCTTGTCTAACAAATCACTCACATGAACAATTTCCGATCTGCCTAGCATGCCCCTCCATCCAAGTTTCCTCTTCCACTTTCCAAGTGAGTTAGATGCTGAAAGTGTGAACCGGTGAATGCACAATACTCACTAGTCCTATATTGCTGTGTGTGTGGGGCACAGATCTACTATAAGGACTGATCACTGAATGACATCATAGAAAAGCCTTCCAGATTCTCACAAGAGTAAGGAAGGCTGTTTATACTCACAAAATAAATGTGGCCTACTGATGCTAAATTGACCTGCGCTTGTCTGAATGACTAGAAAATACTGTGGCTATATATTTAAATTCAAAACAGTTCAATAAAACACTCAGAAGTGGATGTGAATAAGCTGTGATTATATTGTTGCGTTCCTAATTTTGGAATTTTGAGACCATGGTGCAGTTTGTCATAGCAGTCCAACAGACATTTGCTTACTTTTTAGGTCTAGCATTGCAGCGCGCAAGAGCTGCTTTTCCGACGTGTTGGTATGTATCTGGGCTTTTAACAACGCCCATCTTACGCCCATCACTACCACTCGTTCGTGGGCTTGCCCTTCAATTATTCCTTTGATGACATTGGTAAATGGTTTACCTTTGTCCCTCCTTGGGGAGGTTTTGTTACTGTCTTGGCCATCGGCCCTGTTACATGGTTAATTGCACTCTTGCCGATTAGTTTTACTGCGAGCAAACTTTTTTTCTTTTTGTGTGTCTCTTCACGCTGATGCTCATGGCGGCCATGGCACTGTGAATCGGCTCCCTTATGTGAAACTGTTTCACTTTTAATTTTCAATGTATGTGGCAAGAAAAGTCGGGTTAGGAGTTTACAACGCTAATAGCTCTAACTCGAGCAGATGCGAGACCCACTGCATTGCAAATTTTTGTTTTTAACTGCCACCAGTCCCCTTCAAATGGACAGCAGAAAGGCTACAGAAGGTTCAGCTGTGGAACACTGCAGTCTATGTCATCACACAAATTGGGGTCCGATATGAAAGTGGTGTTCAGTAGTGGGTAGAGATGTGGGGTACAGATGTGGGGTTTCTGAGAGTGATGCTAGAGAAGCAACATGAAATCATTTGATCTGCTTTACTTCCTGCTGACCTATGGGTGCATAATGGGGTGCCCTTAGTTGTCTTTGTTGGAGAGCAGGGTGCTGACTTCTCCATTCTGGGAGACACTCATAGGGTACTCGCAAGTCCCCTCTACCTTCGAGCCAAAGGATCAGAGTACACTGCCTGGCCAATTATGCATGGTATTAACAGGTCATGCTGCGGCAGAAACTTTGATATTAGCATCAGGAATGACCCCCCTCCAAATAAGGCGATGACTCATTATTTGATATAATAGCACAGAGAAATGAATCAGTTAGTCCTCTACATATCAAATACCGCCACATTTATCTATAAAAGGTATGGCAGAAAATATATTTCATTGTTACTTTTCATTTATAAGTTATGACTCACTAGGGATTCAGAGACTTCACAAACAACCTATCATGTCATTAAATTTCTCCATAATAAATAATAAAAGCATTGTAAAATGAACTAGTGCATTGTTGTTAAACAAAAGAGGCAATACATATCAATTCATATTACACTTTGTATTTGGCCACAAAGCCATACTGTGTCTGTTATTACAGAAGTGGGTCAGCCTGCCTGGTGCTCTGAAACAAGGCTATTTTGTTGTAGTGGGAGAATTGCATCTCCTTTCCTGCTCAAGCATGGTTCTTGCTGAAATGAATGTATGCAAAACAGTCAAATGTTAAGTGTTGTCTGAGTGGAGTTTGGGTTATCTGAGCATAGCAATGACCATCTGTAGACAAGCAAAACAAAAGACATCAAACACTGGTAGGTAAAACAGGCTGCCCTGCATTAAAAGTCACTCTCTTTAGTGTTTGCTCTCCTGCTTCTGGGAGATCCTGTCTTCCATCAGACGCTCACTGTGATTGTCTGGTTGTCTTCTTAAACTGCCATATATTCTGTGGTGTAGCAAAAATTCATCCCCTCCCCCCCTTCCAAAGCACATGGAGGCCCCTCCCCCCAGCCCAACACCTATCACTTTGCCTGGTGTACTCTGCTGAGGGGCCTCTGGAGTTCAGGGGCCCATCCGCACCGAGAGGGCTGAGGGGGCTAATCGTATGCCACTACACATTGCTAATCTGCTTCCTTTCCTTCAATCCCACATAATGTCCTGGCATTTGCCAAAGGTTGGCAGTCTGCAGGATCCTACTACCTCTTGTTCTAGGCACCACGTCATAACATAGCTAACCAGTGGAATTAATGTTTTTTCTAGTTAAATTCCCTTATACCTCTATACAAAGAAGTTGCCATTGTCGACAATCTCTCCATGTATGTTAATTTGTGCCACCGTGGTGGGTGGCCAGCAAACAGGAGGACTTGGTGAGCCAACATATTTTCCTTACTCAAACATGGAACAAGAACTTGGGAGTGTAAAGAAAACCTTAAAGCAGAGGATATGTGCCTCAAGGCTAGTAAACTATAAGCATGATTTCACAAGATTAAGGCTGAGGTTGACCACTTTAAGGATGTTTTCTTGGGGATCTCTTATGGAGGTCTAGGCAAAGTTCCCTAATCCATCGAGTTGAATGTCTCCAATACCTTCATTAGACCCTTTGTCATCTCTCAGAAGAACAAGTTTCCGAAGATGGTGCAACATTTATTTATAGTGTCTATTGTGTGTAAGTGATAGAGCACGTTACATAAGACCAATTCATTTATATAATTTCAATCTTTACACAGGGCTGGTTTATTTAATTTCATTTTTGGTAGTGGTGAACTGGATTCAGCGTTCAACACTGCTCATATTGGATTATAAAAATATTAGTTTGATGGTATGTTGCGATCAAATAATCAATTCACTCGGCCAGTTCTGTTGACTCTAGGCAGAGGGGCCAAACCTAATATGGATACCCAGATCTCATCCAATTACTGGGGTTCTTACACTCACACAATGTTGAGTTCCTGTGCCGTGTCGTTTATTTAGAGAAGATGAGTGAAAAATACGGCTAGCTGGGTTACTGAATAATTTATGACTCTTCTATAGTGCTCTTAGTTCCCGTAACTTGTCCCATCTCGTCACACACGAAGGAGGGTTGGGGGAAGTCCAGTTGAATAGTCTGTCCCTTGCTGAGTGGATATGGCAACCACCCGAAGCCTTCGCCAGACCCAACCAGACTCTGTTCTAAAGTATTCCACTACGATTGTCCAAATGCAGCTCAGAGAGAGAAGAAAAGAACAGGTCACCCACATAAAAAAACTAGATGTACATTTTTACACACGTCTCGTGAGCATGGCTTAAACTCAAGAGCTAAAAGACAAAATTGCATTTTGCACAGTCGCCCACTGTTCAAACAACCCAGACTGATTTTCTCGCTGAAAATTTTAGAAGTAAAACATGTATCTGTAATCATGGATCACACTGTCCTCATATTCGGAAGTGCCATCAATTACATGTTTTGCCGTAATTCTATTTTTTTTTAAATGACTAACCATTATAAATTACGTTTTTTCTTTCTGGTGATTAATTTTGTAAGGCAGACTTTCTACTTGTTCAAATATAAGGATTTTCTTTCCAGTGCAGGAAGTTTACAAATACATTGTTATCAACACGGCATACCTTATCCCTTAATACTCAAATTGATTTACTTGTTCTAGAGGAACATCTCTAATAGACACATTGCTTCTAATGGACCGATCTGGGTTAATGACCATAAACTTAGACTTTGACAGATTTATTTCTAAACCCCTTTCAAGGCAAAAAGCCACAAAAAGTATCCAGCTCACATTGTAACCCCAGAGGGGTTCTGGATAATAAAGAGCATTGTCCCAAACATAAAAAGTGAAACAGAGGTTCCAGTAATTTTTGGTGCATCATGCTTACACTGCAATAACCATTTCACGGTGCCATTAATATATATATATATACTAAATAGTGTTGGGGCAAGCATGCACCCTTTGGGAATCCCTGGTGCGAGGTCCCCAACTCTGTTCCATCTAACTTTAGTAAATGTGTCTTTATGCAAGGCTCTCAAGATTGACAGAAGGTCACCCAGGTTACCGTAGGCCTCTAAAACCCTCCATAAATTATCACTCAAGACCAGATCGAAAGCCGCTTAAAGATTTATAAAAGTAACATTAAAATGGTCCTGCTTCAGAGATATATACTTCCAACAGATGGTCATAAAGCAGAAGGACTAATCAAGGGTGCTAACCTTAGACCTGAAGCCTGCCTGTGAATTTTAAAGTATTACATTTTATTCAAGCCAAGATTGACGTCTTCCCAATACCTGTCTACAGAATACTTTCTGGCTGATGTATAATAAACTTATAGGTCTACAATTGGCCAGCTCATCTATGTTCCCCTTTTTATATAGAGAGATTATATCTGCTCCTTGCAAGAGGGGGGAATACCTTCACCCCTCAAGATGACATTACTAAGGGCATTAAGATAGGGAACCCATACTTCAGGCTGAGAAATTAACAGGTCACCAGGAATACCATTTAATCCAGGAGCCATCTCGCTTTTCATCTGTTTTAAAGCATTAGTTGTTCCAAAGAGGGAAAACCTCGTCCCCCACCCCCCCCAACAGCCTATCATCCGGGGCATAAACTAAGTATGATGAATCACCTCGATTAGGAGGTGAAACACTGCTAAGTACCTTCGGGATTGCCCTTTTATTATCCCATTCTGTATATAGACCTTCAAAGTGAACCATCCATTTTTTCTGCAGTCATTACTGACTCTAAATGGTCGTCAGTAATACACATTCCTTCTGAGATGAATTTCCAGAATGTTTTCGCATCTTCGAGCTAATGGGCCTCTGCTAATTACCCCCACTGAACAATTTTCCATTGTTTTTAGCTTCTATCAAGGAAGCTTTATAAATCTTACTTGCTGCACTTACTTGTACCTGACAACCTGACTTAACAGCTTCCAGGAGACCATTCTTGGCATTTATTAGTATACCAACTGAGTGGTAGTTTTTGACAGACTCTTCTTTCCACTATTTTCATAGAAAATATGCTTATTTGGTCCATCAATTGAGTATAAAGATTGGAGAAATTAATATTTTCCTCATCATCATTCGTTTTTGGGGAAAGCATAATTTCAAAAAGACTATACATTTGTGTAAATATTGTTCATAACTGCAGGCCATTTAACACTTCTCCTGTCAGTGGAAGTCAGAATCATATCAATACTAATATTTGGCTTCAAATTTAAATGCTTGAAAACACAAGATTTCAGCATAGCATTCAGTGCTTGATGATCACTCTCCACTCTTGAGACAACCTCAATATCTATTAGCTGAGGCCATAGCAGTTGATCCAGAAAAATATAATCTATATTACTAGTTATCAATCCCTTTTTTAAATGTTGAACGAGGAGAGAAATCCGATTTTGTATTTTGTAATTACATCTGGTGGCCTAGGGCAGATAGGGGTTTTACTCCAGCAGTGGTGCATTATATGCTAAAAATGAATTATGCAATAATTTGACATCTTAAACTACTCGTGTTTTAAAGTACTCATGTTTCAAAATTAAAAGCACATTTATATCCTATGTGGTTTTATTCACCTACTTAGTGGGAACTGTTTGCGTTTCATGCCTTATTGCTGGGATTCCACTGAAAAACAACTGCTGAGTACAGAATATAAAATGGTTTATAGCAAGAAATGCAGCAGCTTCCCGTCTGACCCTATGTGATGCCCTAAAAACGGATTTGAAAGAAAAAACGATATCTTTTGTCTCGAATTTTAAGAAATTTAGAAATGGGGAACTCCACAGGCCAAACAGTCCGCTGTGCCTTGAAAATGATTTTAGGGGGAACAGCTCAGAACTGACAGTTTATGAACTCAACACGCCAAACTACAGTACAAGCAACTTAGTATGAGCAAGTTGCCAAAAAGCATGCCTGACATCATACAGCAGGACAGATGGAGAGGGAGACAAGACAAGCAAGTTACTACATTGGCGGAGCAGAGGAGATTCCCGACTTAAGCTCCTGAAAGCTAAGTTCCCTGTGGATCCATTAAAAATGAAACGGCCTTATACATTTATAAATCACTCATAACATATACACCTGACCCGAAGTCCATACTGAGGAACAAATGGGAGGGCGATGTGGGCAATCTGTAGGACAAGGAGTGACAAGAGGCACAGATGACCCTTTGGGAGTTCTCTACTGTGGGGAGATTTAGACTAATACAAATCAATCTTTTACACTGAGTATACTACATGAGGCAGATGGCAAGGAGGAGTTCAGGCGCTTGGTATGGAGATGTTGCATATGGCAGGTTTACTGGGAAAGGGTGCGCAAACACAGACATTTCACACACAAGGATTCACCTGACGGCTAGTTGCTCGCTGCTGAACATAATGGAGGAGTTGCAGGCAGACAACTGTATCGAGCTACTCATCATCTTCTGTCTGGTTGTGGCCAAAAGGGACATTGGCCATACTTAAAGGAATGCCCCGAGTTTGAACAAATGGAAAGCAGGTATGGATTCAAGCCAAATCTTAGAAAAACAGGCTTATAAAAAACAGGTTTGCTCCTATTAGCATCAGCTGGTTTGGCCAAAGTGGAAGCGCGACTACAGCTCAACTACATCAGAAGAATAAGTGGCAAACACAACGACAATTCGTCATTTGGTCATACCTACTTTTAGTTAGGTTATATTCTAACCCAGGGATGAATTTCAGGACAGTAATGCTGTTCAGTGACAACGCCCATGTACCGCAAAATATGGTAAAATCAATAAGGTTTTCTATTATTCTATTAGGAAAGTTTGAGGATATACCTACTCACCCACCACATTTAGATTCATAAACGAGACAATGTAAAGTCAAATATGCAAATCGTTCTTTATGTTAGTCTATAAAATGAATTTTAATAGAGCAGATAATCTCTTCAATGTATTAAGAAAATTAAAAGAATTCAGTTTAAGATCAATAATTAGGTGACAAATAGCGGAGCAGCTGCTTGAGACTGGTAGAAGGGTACACTTCGGGAATGGCACAGATTAGTGTTATCACTAGGTCACTTAGAATTGTGGGCTTGTACAAAAAAGTGTGATATTTAGCTCGAAATATTAAAACAAATGCTCAGACTGGGCACTTAAAAATCCTTTCATAAACGACCACAAATCCGTCTGTCTATCGGAATGCCAGATGAGGTAAAGCGCATTATTGCACCACACCAAAAGGTCCCCCCTTTAGTGCTCCCCTCCCATGCACATAGGATGAACGTGCAGTGAGCAAGTGGTCTGAAAGGATAAGATCTCCAGACACACATGTCCATAAGATTCCTTTGGGAACCGTGCAGAGGGCTTCCAATTTGTTGAGCACTCTGGTCACCACTTTCCCCTTCAAACTCCTCTCCCCACGCCCCCTCTAATGCTACCACGGAAGAATCAGCAATAGTTTTAATTAAGAAAGACCATTAGGTTAGGGAAAACGGGGTACACCAACAATTGAATTTGGATTGATAATAATGCAAACATTACACTATTGAGCACAGTTTGTTGGTTCATTACAGTAAACCTAAAGGCCTTGGCATTTGTAAGGTAATACAAATGAGGGTGAGAACACGTGTTCTACGTTCAACATAAGGAATACGAAAAGAACATACAAGGAGCTGTCCAAGCCGAATCTCCTTTAAAAAGTCCCTTGATGTCCACCCAACCCCGTCAAAACAGCAAGTAAACAAACAGTAAAAATCCCTGCGGACAGACATGTCCAGTGGCAAGTCAATGTGGAGACTTCATGCCAGATATCCAATAAATAAAATCTTCAAAAAATGAGGCTGAGAGATACAATGATGGCACTAATGATATACATTAGGTAAGGTAACATTACATTAAGGTAACACACAAACCAAGAAAGAAACGATTCTAAACTACCAACTAATACAGTAAAATAGTGGGAAAGTATTTTATCGAGCTGTGCTACTTCTTCATGTAGTATGGCTTTAAAGACATTACTACAGTTATTTGGGGATATCCTGGGTATCACGGTACACACATTTGGCAATTGTGCATGAGTGTAACCATGGTTCTGAGTGGGACTTGTAGTATGACACAGATTCCAAGTACAAGAAGAACACAATGGTTTCAAGTACGAGTCTGCCAATGCTTTGTAGTACAATAGTATGGCAATGGCTTCAAGTGCAAGTCTGGCAATGGTTCTGGGCACGAGTATGGCAATGGTTCAAAGTATGAGTATCACAATGGGGTCTGCACCACAGCGTAGGGACGGACAAGATGAGCCATGGAATCATTCCTATTCTAATTTCATGATTCTCGTCAGATACAATGCATGCCATTATTTTGAATATCTATTACAAGGGGCACCCAACTGTCACCTTCACATTAGCTCACATTAGCTCAAGTCTTAAGATCCCTCATCAAGCCTCTACTCCTCACATTTCTTTATCATCTAATGGATCGTCTCTGAAATAATTGCATTGTACACTCATTTCAATTACCTCTCCTTCAAGAGCTCAGAGGTGATTGTGTTAATTGAGCACCTTTCGTTCATCTCCAGTCAAATCAAGGAGGTGCGTTTAATGCGAATTGAGGCAGCGCACTCATCCGCTCAAGTGTGCGGGGCTCTTTGTGTATATCTCCAGGCCTTTGACACTCATCAAGGAAGCTTTCTCCCCGCTTGAGGTCCGAGAAGGTGTGCATTCCTATCCACTTCCAGGTTATTCTGCTTTTGAGTTTCAAGCAAGTTGTGATAAACAGAATTCAACAGTTTCCTACTGTCTAAATCTGTAAGACCATAACCCAAACAAGCATTGGCAAAGTTAAGCATGTTAGCTTTTGAACAGTAAATAGACTGCCTTAAGTTTAAAAGCAAGTAGAGCATGGGGTGCAGGCACAGCACAGGCAGCAGAGAGTCAACCTTCCTTACACATGTTACAAAGATGCAGCAGAGAGGCAGACAGCACAGTCTTCGCTCAAGGACAGACTATACATTTCATGGTTAGGAGAAGAGCACGCTTCACTCACACACAGAACAGGTACAACATATATCACAATAGTGCAAAGTTCCCCCAAAAAAGAATCTGTGCAGCACAGGCAGAGTTAGTGTGAGCTTCCATTGAACATATAACAAGTACAGAAGGGCCAGTAAATGTGGTTTGCCTCACTGAAGCCAAACAATTCCCAATAAGGAACCAGAGTGTGAATCCACCTCACAGAAGGCATAGGTCTTGGAAGCCAGTCCACTGATCAAATCAGAGTACAGATACCCTGCAACATGTTGACTCCTTAGCTGAAATGGGAATCCTATATGAGTGTCTGCTGAGTGCACAAATAGATGTGAATTAAAAAAACACCCTCCAGGGTTGTAAGGGTCAATAGCGCAGTTGGTACAGCACTGTGGGGTACCAGGGGAACATGGGCCTACAATTTGTCTTGCATAAGCTGCAGTGTATTTAAGAGATAAACTCTATTTCATTAGGTCTCACCTGAGACAGGGCACGTACTCCATATGCTCTTGCTTGCAAGAGATATTATATACAACATTGCTTATGATTTTTTGGGTTGGCTTCATTGTTACTCTTATTTGCTGCCTACTAATTGGCCAGCCCGTGCTGGCTTCACTTCCTATTCTTACAGCTGGAGCATGGTCTGAGAACTAATTGCTTTAGTTTGATTGCTGTCCTTTCACTGATCGCGCTGTGATTGAGGTACTACTTTTTTCACTTTCTTCCTGTCATCCTTGTTGAACCGAAGCTATGTTTTACTGTACCATGCACACCTGAAGAACACCATTTTCTCCTTTGAAATTGATATTTATAGACAACAGATGTCTGCTTTTACTGTGACAACACATGCTATCTCTTTCCAAATGTACTTTCACTAAGACATGAACATGGGTGCTATTGCTTTCTTTATGTGATTGGATGTTTTGACAAATGTCATTTTTTTCCTTCTTTTTCATACATGGGCAGATTTGCTCAGTTTATGCTGTACACCATGGATATTTCCAACTTGGGCACTAAATTGTAGCTATGCTGTGTAGCAGTGTTGCTGCTTTGTACTTGGCTAAAAATAATAATAATAAAAAAGGAATTTGATCCAGTGCTTATGCACTTTAAAAAAAACACATTATCCCTGACTACATAATAGCATTTTTTAAATTTAGTGATAGCCACTTTGCAAAGCATCTGTCTTGCTGTATGGCATGGATACACAATATTGCCATTTGCTCTCAAAGGTGAGAACTACTGGCTTTGCCAATGCTTGTATTTAGAAGTACCTCTCTCTGGCACAAGTGATGGGCTGCATCGCAGATGATATGGGCAGTGGAGGAAGGATATGGCAATGCAGGAAGAGAAAATGAAGGAAAATACAAAGATGAGAGAATGGATAACAATGGCTGGGAGAAGAAGAAACGAGAAACAATAAGAGTGACAAAAAATGAAAGAAAAGAAGAGCATGCTGAACAAGGAAAGAGATATGGAGTAGAAAGAGAAAGCAGGAGAGGAAATTCAGTGCAGGGTAAATAAGTGAGGGAACATGGAGAAGGAATAGAAAGAGAAGGAGACAGGTGTAGAGGGTAACAGGGAAATTGAGAACTGCAAGAAAGGGAGGAGAAATGTGTGTAAATTGCAGTAGGGCGAGGAGAAAGTGAGAGAAGAGTTAAAGAAGTAAATACCAGAGAGAGAGAAAAAGAAGATCAGAGTGGAGAGCACAGAAATAAGGAAGGCGGTGAATGGTAGGAGGCATCTAAGAGAGAATAAAGTGAAGACAGGATATACATGAGAAACAGAAAAGAAGGAACGGAGGGCAAGGAATTATATGTCACTATTTCTTACACCATAATTTTGAATGTAATTATTTTACATCTTTTTATTTTCAAAATACCATAATTTACACCAAGTATGTACATGTACTATAATTTTGGATGGCTTTAGTTAATTTGTGTGTGTTTGTGTGTGTGTGTTTATATATATATATATATATATATATATATATATATATATATGTATATATATATATATATATACACATTCACTAAAACAAAGTAAAGGTTAAAAGGACATTATTGTTAGGTGAAAATGTGAAAATGTCAGTTAAAACATATGGCTTTAAATTGACAAAGTCCACTGAAATCCACCTGTTATAGGTATCTCAAGTACTTAAAATAATTATAATTTATGCCCTTCACATGCACAGAGTAGTCATCAATGATGTCATTTCAGATGTATCAGTCAGTTATCAATGGTGCCATAGAACATGTCACGAGTGATGTAATTAGGGAGGTAATTAGCAGTGCAGGGTGAGGGCACGGGTTATAGTTACTTAAGGGCTCAAGGAATACTTTTTTACAATATTTAAATGCAACACTTAGGCCTAGTTACTAGTTTGGCTTCCGCAGTCAGGAGACCGTCAGTGCAGTCTCCTTCCCGCCTGCCCTATTATGATTTTCCTGCTGGCTTTCCACCCGCTGGCCCGGTGAGAAACACACAACAATATTGACGCCGGCTCATAATAGAGCAGCCAGTGATTTGCATGACAAGGCTGGCCAGGGAGGCCAAGTGCATGGGCCCTGGCACCCCGTTTCCACCAGCCATTATATCGCTGTGAAACCTCCATGTAAGTGCTGGTGGAGAGAGAGGGGTTGTAATCCCCAGGGCAGCGCTGCCCTGATGTAGTTGGACTGGCAGCACCACCAGGCCTTCTGGCAGTCAAAAAGTGGTGGTGCCGGCAGTCCGACCATGGTGGTAACGCCATGGTCATAATGTCATGGTCGCTTTGGCGGTGGTCCATCCGAGACCATGACCCTGGAGGTCTACAGACTGCCAGGGCCATAATGAGGGCCTTAATCCCTGAAAACCTTTTTCTAGTACTAAACACAAACACACCCCTAAACCCTAAAAACATCTTAGCCTAATACACAAAGAGTACCTAAACACTAAAAAGATCAATCAAACCTAATCAAAACATACTCCTCAACCCTGAAAAAAACCTCTTAACCCAGAACAGAAACATACTCCTAAACATAAAAAAACGATCACACCTAGTCATATATATATATACGTATTAAATTACAATGTGGTGGTTGCCACTGTGTAGTTATGCTTAGGTCAGAGTTTCCATAGGAAGAGTGTTTATTGTTTAGCTAATTACTTTGATGTCTTATGATGAGTCTTCAAAAAACTTGCCAAAAGAAAGGTTATCGACTGCGGGTCCTTCCTGGAAGGTTTTGGGGAGATTTGTCAAGCTGGGGTTGAGAAAAAGGGGCATCTACAGACATTGGTTTACCATGCAAATTCCCATAGGAAATTTTATGAAGCATTACAGAAAAAATGGCTGAATAGAATTAATCAAATTTTGCAGAAAGTTAGAACTTTCTTCAGAAACCATGATTATTGCTTTTGGTGTAAAACCGTTCAGCTGTCTTTAAGAAATTTAAAGAGGTGCTCGGATGGACTTGAAAGGGTTCAAAAATAGGTATATTTAGACGGCTGATCCTGTAGAGTTGTGTCAGAATCCTGTGATACTGTAAATTAGTCAAGAGAGCTTTTTACTGCAGGATATGTTGATGTTTGGTGGTGGTACAGTGAGAGTACCACAGTCCTGAAAAAAGGTAGCATTTCTCTTTGCCCTGCAGCCAGATATTCCAGAATAATCATAGCTGTACTAGGCTGGGTGGCAAGGTCTTACACAGCAGCCTCTGCACAAACCTTGTAAATGTTTACTCTGGCTCAGCTAAACTTAAGCAGGCACATAGGTCAGCATTTGATAAACTGTGAATATACAAGGAGCAGAAATGTTTACATCATGGTGCAACCATGGTGCCGTTAGGTGCCGGTAGGGGGCAGCAAAAAAAGTGGCGCATTATCTAGAATGTGCAACTTTCTTGTAAATATTCCCCCAAGTGTTTTGCAATCTTCCACAGAATAATAAACTCCTAAGGTGTGGTGCAGCTTTGCCACAATTACAGTAACCTTTGTAAAGATCTTAATTGTGACAGTGCAACTGCAGGGCTCACGCAAGGCCCACAAATACCCCAGTCTGTTGTGAACTGGCAACGATGAACCCAGCATTGAAAGCAGCACCAAAGGCCCCAGGCTGGGGGCAACCACATCAGACTGGTAGTTGTAAGAAGAGAGCTAGTATTTGTTAGGAGCACAAAAGAAGCTACGAAACAGGAAAGAGGAGCTGGATGCATAGGTTTTTATCACCACCGTAACCAGCTTAACTCTAACCAGCTGCTGCTGGGGGAAAAGGGAACATTACCACCCTGTGTGGTGGAGCAGTAGATTTGGGGCAAAAATGTCTAAGGAGTTGGATACCTTTTCAATTTATCTTCACTGGACAGCTACACATTCATCAAGAACACAGTGAGTGCAGACATATCAGGGCAGAGGACCACCCGCTAGTAGTAGAGCTCAACGACTTGAAATATAGGCCCAACTACTGGTTTTCTGACTTGCTGCATGGGAAAGGAATCTGTGGTTGCAGGAACCTGTTCATGATTTGACAGATATCAACACTTCAACTGAAAAATCGGTGCAACGCATTCTGTCTGTACCTGGAATAAGCCATTAGTGTGTAACTGTAACGGAAATACAGTAATAGTCGGCCCTGGAGCCTCATTCCCTCCGACCACAAACACGTTGAGGACTTGACAGAAGCTAGGGTAGCGGCTCTGGCAGCTGCTCACATCCTCCAACTGTCCTCCGTCGCGCCATCTGTGTATTTTCCTTGTTTCAAATATCCAACTTACTTGATTTAGTTTATGCAACAGTCAACGACCTCCGCGTTCTCTGTGATGCTCCCAAAGGCCGCTTCATGCAGCATATGCGGCATACATAATTAGAGAAACTAAAAAGCAGAGGCTGGCGGCAAAGCCTCCTTTTACTGCTTTCCCACTCCGCGGTCACTGTTATCTCGTTATTTTTTGTATATTACAAGCTTTATATTTTATGGGGAAAGCAGGGAGAATAAATGGACTTTGCTGATGCTTTACAGCCCCCGGAACGAGATTACCACTAAATATTTTTAGTTTTTTTTTCTTACCTCCAATATTTGGGAACCCTGTATTCTGGTCTCCTACAGGAAAAATCAGAAGAGATCAAGGTATGTAAATGTTCATATTTAAATCCACGTGCATTGCATGCTTTAGCGAAAGTTCAAATTTAAATATGTTTGGAAGAAAACGAATAGGGAAGTTTAAAAGGCAGTGAAGCGTTTTGATTTCCTCACAGTATTCTTTCGCTTCTGAGTGAATTTAGCCCATGCTCTCGCGTTATATCGCCGTGACTCGCTGATGTGCAGTGTAGAGGGCTTCTATGCAAATGTCTGAACAATTTTGGTCGGGACAGAGGAGCTACTTCTAGAGGCACGAGGCCAGAGTAGGAGTAACATAATTTGAAATAATTTTGAAATTTTGGTGGAGTTTATGTTTTCATAAAAAAGTGCACGAAGATGTTAAGCTGGCGGATTGTATGGGGTTGGCCGGAAAAATGCAGTGTGATGGGAATGTTTGAGCGTTACCACCTAAAACAGTGACCATCCCATCATTTTTCTACTCATCGTGTGTTGTGTGGTGTCTCCAGGGAACCTACAGAAAGACATCTGCATGCCAGCATCTTGCCAGAATAACTAAGGATGGTTAATGCTTGTCCATTGCCTCCAACATTGGGTCAGTATTTATGAATCCACTAGAATCACTTGTTTGTAAGCAAGAAAATTTCACCTGTCTGACCCTCCTTGCCACAGTCTTATACATACAGGGACACTTAGCTGAGATAGTTTGCTACCGCATAGCAGCAGTGAGAAGAACGAATGGAGACGTACTTTAGCATGAGCCTTAATACTGGGAAAAGCACTACCAGGGGATATATCATACATAAGACTTTGGGGGTGCAACAGGCTTTTGCTCCCAGTATTTACTCCCCCAAAGCACTATTTGATTGCAGAAGGGGTCGCAGATGCCTGTGCTCCCCTTCTGTGCAATGGATAGCACAGGCGCACGTCTTGCACTGGTATGATCATAAGGTTCATTCTATCATTTGCAATGAGGCACGGGCCCATGCAAAAGACAAAACCATTTGCTCTCGCCCCTGTGTGATGTTGCAGACACAGGTGCAAGGGCAAAGAGGCCTTCAGGACGTGTATTGATTGTGCACCACTTATGAGGAGGACACTATGAGTGAGCCCACCGGCGGTATTGCCGTGGAGGGGGCCACCAATATCAAAAAACCCTCTCCAAGTATCCTCCTCTAGTCACACACTTCACCCACAAGTGAGGGAACCCCTGCTTCCCTTCTAGGTGAATTTATGTCTTCACCTACTGAGGACCAGTTGCCTCAAACAGCCAGTCCTCCTTTCAGTAATGTGTTGTGCAAAGTATATGTCAGATTTTGTGGTAATACAGAGGAGGGTCTCTGATTGCTGTGTGGTCCCTTCCCTTATATGGGCCACACAAGTGCAATCTGGGCACCAGCAGGATGACAAGGGGGTGAGTTCCCCCTATTTGCATATCAGGGCAGCCCCGTGCCAAGAGGGGAACCATTTGGTATTGCACCCCCACTGTATTAAAGATAAGGGTGCCACGGCAAAGAAGCTGTCTGAAGGCGCACTGATTGTACCCCCATAAAAAGTGGCTCATAGTCAGCACATTCCTTAAGTTGCTTCTTGGGAGCAGGATGTTGGGATGATAAGGGGATCGCCCAGTAGTTGGGTGCAGTAACATATTGTACCCACCTCCTGTCAGACTCTCACCCCCACTTTGAACTAATGCCAGGCCGTTTCCAATGAGAGATAAAGCTCCAGTTCAAACTATGTCTCTGTCTTTCCCTAATGTGCTCTTCTCAGTGCAGGCCCAACTGGTTAGAGTTCATGTCTGCACTGAAGATGGTTCCTTTTTCAGTATAATCAGACACACTTTCCCAGTCTTCATCGGGCACACCGAGCTAAGCGCATTCCTTTCTGCAAACCGAGACAGTATCCCTAATGTGTAACTGTAGGAAGCTGGCTCTCTATATAGTGTACAAAAATGATGTGCACTGTGCAGACAGTCCAAGCAACCCCACCTTAGTTTACAGAAGTAGAAACTAGACCACCTAATGCTCTAATTTTTAGGGTAGCTTGGTTGAGCAGTTAGGCCCATCTTGGAGAAGTGCTAAGCATTTGTTGTATACACAGTATCAACAAATGTGAACACACACTCAAAAGAATAACTTGAAAACAATTAACAAAACTACTTAACATTTTTATAAATTTTTAAGACCAAGATCATCAAAATCAAGTAAGTACTTTTAAGTTATGATTTTTCAAAGTTTAGAAAATGTCTTGTTTCTGAGTGTAATTAGGCATCGTAGTAATCAATGGGAGAAAAAGTTAAAAATGCATATAAAATCAGGCAATGTATTTAGCAATGTCTCTTTTTGTTTTTAGGTCGAGGTTGTTGAGATGTCCTGTGGGCCAGCTGGGAAATTTCGGCAGCTCCCGGTTCCGGCGAGAGCAGCTGCTGAAAAGTCTTTGGAGCTGGTGCAAGACTACTTTGGGGGTCCTCTTGGAAAAGCACTGCACAGGCGGACTTCAAGGTGAGTAAAGTGGGTCCCATAAGAGTGTGGAGGTTGCAAGGGGTGGGCGACCATTAAAGCTCAGCTCGTTCTCCATTGCAGGGGCCAGGGAGGCTGGATGCAAAGCAGGTGAGCCAAGAGCTGTGCGCAAAGGTGCCCTTGGTACCAAGAGGCAAGTCAGCAGGGCACTCTAGGGGGTGGTTCTTATATATCCTGAAGTCCCACGACCGGAGCTTGCTTCTAGTCCTTGGAGAGTCCGAAGTGGACTTTTCTTCTGGGTGTTTGACGTTGGGGGTCCAGTATCGCTGGCTATTGCACAGTTCAGCCACTGGAGATCGCAGTGCCACCAAACTTGGCACATGTGCAGGATTTGTCCTCAGGGCCTGCGGGGTGGAATTTGGTCCTGCTGCTGCATCGAGTTCCTTGGTTAGTGGCCGGTCAGTGAACTAGACTTCACTGGTCTTTGCTTCTTTGTTGCAAGGAGTGATGCCATCGCTCTGGAGGATGGTCCTTGGCAATTGTCAGAAGGATGGAGGTCCTCTGGGGTTTTGTAGTGTCCGTCCGATGTCCAGTCGACCCCTCAGTGGCAATTGTCGAGACCTGGGTACAGCAGGCAGTGTTTGGCGCCTTTTTCTTTGTGCAGCAGGTCTTCAGTTCTTGAGCCTTGGGTCTTCTTTGTTGCTAGCCTTCTTGTGTCCTGGGAATCTGATCTGCAGGTCTGGAGGTTTCCACTAAGTACTGTATTTAGTGAGCATTTAGGGGAGTACCTAGCAGTGACCAATGGGTCATCTACCTCAGGGTGGCTACACCCACTACGTGACTACTTCCTGTGGGCAGAGGTCACTTTCCTATCCCTGATTGACTATTTTCATACCATGCAAGAGGGAGGGAAATGAAATGGAGGGGTCACCTCGCATGCAACACCTTAGGGGTGATGCAGGCTGTGGGTGGCCACTCCTCCTGTCCTTTGAGAATGTTCCCGCCGTTGCTCCTAACAAAAGTAGGGGGTTTGCAATGGGGTGGCCACCTGCTGCTAGCTAGCAGCACTGCTGAGGGTTGGGTTTCAAGGGCGGCAAGCCCTTTCAAGCTCACTGGCAGGGCAGTGCACATTCCAGGGGGAGGAGGTGTTACACCTCTGCCCAGGAAGGGCTTTGTTTTCTGAACCAAGAGAGCAAAGACTCTAACCCCAGGGTTCCTTCTTGTCTTGTGGTGGCAGGCTGGTTGAGACTGGCCAGCAACCATGCCAGGGTTAGCTAGCTTTTACAGGGATCACCTCTAAGGTGGCCCGTGCATACCTTTTGCAATAAATCAAAAACAGGTACCAGCATGGATTTATTATTGAGTTGTTTGATACCAAACAACCTGGGTTTAGAGTGGCCATCATGTAGCTGTGAAACCTGTACTGACCAGTGTCTAGCACATGCATTTAAAATGGCTGCTCAGTTCACTTACTATGTCCTAGGTTTGGCAAGGACACAGTAGGGGCATATTGCTCATGCACCTATGCCCACAGATGAAGCATAGTGCACCCTGCCTTAGGGCTGAAAGGCCTGCCAGAGGGATGACCTACCTTTATTGCATGCAGTGTGTAGTGGACAGGCAACACAGGTTGTGTGACATGTCGGTTTTGCATTTTGGGATTGCACCTGAACACTCAGCCTGCAATAGCAGTGCTGGGTGCATTTGGATGCAGGGTCCCTGAGGGTGGTGTAATCTATGCTGCTGCCCTCAGGGGCCTACCCTTAGGACCCCATGCCCTGGGTGCCTAAGTACCATTTACTCTGGACTTATAGTGGCAGCTGAAGGTGTTGCCAATTTTGATAAAGTATCACAACAGTTTTGGGAAAAGAGATCTGGCCCAGGGAACGTGGTAAACAAGGCCCTGGGGACTAACGACTTGAACCCACATCAAGTACCAGACAAAAAGTGGCCAGGGGCACTTTCTCACAGTAATTCAGACTGGTGCACTAGTTTCACATCCTGAACTGCATAGGTTTACATAAACTTAAAAGTTCTGGCATACTTGTGACTACACTGAAGATCACCCTAATCACACAGTGACAGAGCATTGACAGAACACTGACTTTTTGTAATGTGCAGCTCTCAACCACAAAGGTTGAAACCCTGATTTCACCCACAATGGCCAGTCCCTACTAATACCCTTAAAGGATACCATGCCTCTGCTTGCACTGTCTGTAAAGCATCGCACTGTCTGTAAAGCACCAGGTATCCCCCATTCTAAGTGTCAAAACGTAGGCTCGAACCATCTTTCATGAAGAAAACATGCCAGGAATCATGCCTGGGCCAAGCACAAACAAACTGCCTTGCATGGGTCATGTCCGCATGCAAACCAGAGCATGTCAACATGTGAATGTTGAAAAGAGCCCACGGCTTCGAAATTGCTTTCATACCAAACTTCATCCCCGACGCCTGCACAACAAACAGCATAAAGCACTATTTGCACAGTAGCCTCAGTTTCTACAATGCAGCCCCTAATCTTCTGAGTTGGATAAAATACCTACCACTGCTAGTGGTTGTTTGCATTGTGCTAGCTGTTTGCAGTGGCATTTTGCATGCCATCAAAAATACCACTAGAAAATCCCCAGTTAATTCACCTCGAGTGAAAATCCGAGCTAATTTTATTGGATGTGTCACTTACAGGGCAAAGAAGAGCGCTTTCATCAATGAAAGATATTCTGAGATTTCCTTTGAAGCTCCCTCGTGAGCACAGCCACGTACCCTAATCGCTTCACTCCTGAGGTACAGTCACGAGCCTCCACCAGCAGCCGGGCCCGAGACCACCGAGGAATTCCACATGAATGTAATTGGCTGAAATATTTTTGAGATCACACAATGGAGGTCCGGGCCAAGCGGCTTAGTTTCCAGGCTGCTAAGCAGCTACTTAAAAGCAAAGAACTAAGCTATTGAACTGTGCCAAGATGTATTACTGGGGGAAGTATTGTTGTATTAACCCCTACGAAGCAGCAGCTTTGCTTGATCCGTGCAAACCAAATACGACGCATTCCTCCATTCCATGGATTTTATGACAGAAAAAACAAACAACTACTGTAGCAGGTCCAAGGACTTCTCCTTCGTTTACTACTTGTGGAACTGTTGCAAAATCATTTTCTACATAGCCAGCATTACAGGTGCACGTGCAATTCCAACTTGGGAGGAAAAAGGAGATTTCATCAAATCAGAATTAGAAGTGATTGGAAAAACGGTACCTTATGGTTTTCTCTGATCTACATTTCACCAGGAAAAACTAATTAAATCTGTGTGGGGAAAAAAATCCAGGAAAGGCAAACACACCGGCAAAAATCGGCAAAGAAATACCCACGGCTAGTTAGAAAACCTGTGATGGCACCAGTATACTGCACTTCAAAATCACTCTAACTAGCCGTTTAGGTACTGTGGGGGCCACATCAGGGACTTGAAAACAGCTCTCATACACATGTGCCACACGCTCCAAGTAGGTGGAAAATGTAGCTGCTGGATTTTGGCCCAGTATTTCTCAAGAAAGAGATAAAACCATGCAGTATTGACCTGGCATTTCAGATTCTGCATGTTTTCCCTATTCTGATGCAAGTAACTGGTAATTCCCAGATTTAGGGAAGTCCACCAGAATGAGAGAACCTTGCCTCCATAACAAAATCTGGGAAAATCGTAAAGAGGATCTGAGTAGCCAGCTGATGATCACAGGTTATATCATGTACATGTATCCAAGATGCTGGGATCACTCAGATATTCACATAAAGTTCAGGCCATCTAGACAATAGTAATGCCCTTCATAGATTATGCAATCAATGCATAGGGTTAGATAAACCTAAGTGTGCATGTCAGTTTGGCCAACCTAAGATGGCCGGCCAAACTAACATGCCCTCTGAGGTGCACTCCACCCCTCCTCCTCTCTCTCCCCTCCCATGTCCCAGCCTGGCCCCTCCCTGCCCATGCTGGCTGAGACAACAGTTACAAAATAAAACAATAGTAAAATATATTTATTTTTTTTCAGCTGCTGGCTTAGCCAGTGGGACGACACTCCTCTGCCATTGCAAAGAAGCCACCCCTGCCAAGCTCTCTACTTATTACATCAGCCAACTTATTGAAGATTGGCTCTCATATATGGGGCTGAGTGCAAAAAGCGTTCTTATACCGACTCCTCTTAAAAAAGAGTTTATAGAGTTTCTAATCTCATCTCAGTGGCCCCATGTCCCCTCCCATCTTGCTGTGATCTTGGCTGCCATTCACCAAGTCCTTGTAATCTTGGATCGGACGAGAGGTAGATCTGCCTGTGAGACAATTAAACTTTACTGCCATATCAGTTTAACTCCTAACAATAACCACGATGCTATCAGAATTGCCTAAAATGTAACTGAATAATATTACCCTCTGCAGAAATGGTTAAAAAGCCCCTCTGTCACCTTTACACGGTCATAGTATGTACAATGAAACCAATCAAACTACGGTAATCGATTAAAATGGTAGAGTCACAATGGATCCTTGGAATTTTCCAATCCTTGGCTCTCTGTTTTAAAAACTCGTAAACCATGAAAAGTCCAGCTCAGTTATCTTCTTGGAGTCTCTAAGAACTTTAATTCATCTTCCTTTCTCCAGCAAAACGAGCATTACCAATATTAGGATATTTTCATCCAAAGATGTCACATTTAGGTATGAATGTTATTATTAATTCTAGATTTAAAGATGATAGGTGCAGTTTACAGAACAAGTAAAGGAAGCTATGACAGACCAACATGGCTATTAACATGCGCATTGAAATGCAGTTTGGTAAATTGCGTCTTCATTATGTTTTGCATATTACATCAATCAGTCTTCTGCATTTATAGGCATTTGAGCTGTGGTGCAATCCAATACATCTCTTTTTTTATGTTCGCCTAGATTTTACTTTAAAAGTCCCAGTAAATTTAGTTCTGTGGCATGCTTGGGAGAATGCATCGGAAGTACATTTTCTCTCCAAATTACGACTCAAAACAACATGCAAAATGCTGGATTGAAAAATTTAAAGTCAGGTTTTGGGACACCCTGAGATCTCTACTTGCTATGTACATTCACTGCTGGGCTTCACCCATAGGCCCTGTTAGGCACGTATTTCCAGTTCCATTGCCTTTTTTAAAACCCTCAATTCTGTTACAAGGGCAACAATCAGGGGCTGCTCCTTCACTATGGTAAAGGGGTGTCGCCCCACTGGCTGAGCCAGAAGCAGAAAAATAAAATTATTGTTTACTATTGTTTTATTTTGCTGCTTCCGGCACAGCCAGCAGTGTAGGGAGGGGCGGGGCTGGGCCACAGGAGGAGGGAGGGGAGGAGGGTACAGTGCATCTAAGGATACATGTGTGTTTGGCTGGCCGTCTGAGGCCGGCCAAACACACATGCACACTTAGGTTTCTCCAGCCCAGCTGTGTTTAACAGTCGGCTGGAGAAACTGCACAGACCTCAGAGAAGTATCTGAGTGGCAGTCACTACCCCTCAGACCAATCCTGGAGCTGCTTTAATGCTAGGTTTTTCATGGAAGCAGCACCAGGACTGATGGGGAGCCTGTGCTGGTGTCCCAGCAGTAAATGCTGGGGCACCAGAAGAAGAGGAGTGCAAGGTGGCAGTAGGGGGCAGGGGTGGAGGCAAGGTATGCGGATTTAAAAAAAAAAAGTTTTTACCTCATCTCAGCCTCCCCTTGAGTTATGCGGCTGCCACAGCTGGCAACAATGAGGGTTAACTCAGCACCATGTGTTTGACACATTGACAAACTTCATGCTTGTTAACTTACAGTCCCGGAGCAAGTGTCGTACAGAAAAACAATGAAACAAATGACCTTACAAGAGATCCAACCTGCCATAGTAAAAAATAAGAAAGCCATAATTTCCATGATTGCCAGTTGGAAACCCTCTTAGCAAACATGGGTAACACTGCCTGTCCACGCTCAGGAATTTGGATACTGGGAGAAAATGGCCTGCTCTTAATTGTGAAACATACGTCCATGTACAGTAAACTAAATATGACCAGGTCAACCATTAATAAGTCAGGAAAGCCTTACATTGTTGCCCCGATGAGGTCGGTCTGCATGCTGTACTTTCCTTTTGCATAAAATGGCCATGGGTTGAAATGCCTGACATTAGGAAAAATTGTGACAGATGCCACAAAAGACTGCTTGAATGGACAGGACACAGATACTGCCTAGCACGTTTAACAGCTGCTCACCAACATCTTTTGAAGTCTTTGAGACAGCAAATGTTTGAGCACTGCTTGTGGTTTCTTGCAGTGGGTTGGTGGTAGGGGAACTTGGACAGCGATTGGATGAATGTGTTTCTCACAATGAACTAAATATATCAGACACAAATTTACATCACCTAGCAATAGGAAGGAGAAAATTCCACCAAATATTTCCACCAGACACACACATGTACTAATCCGGATCACTGACAGAATATCAGAACCAAAAATTTAGTATGGATAGGATATTGTGTCATAAATATTGAGGACCAAAATATCTAAAGGTAAGTGCAAATAGGTGAGTATAGATTTATTATTTTTAACTCCACATCCATTTACCTTGAAAATATATATATATATATGCATATATATATATATTTATATATATATATATATAAAGTCAAGGTACATATATGTTGAGCTATGCATAGTAAAACTTTACTTACCTATAGAAACTTACCTTCACAATATTTTTGTCCTCAATATCCTTGACACAATATTTTGTCACACAATGCTTTTGGTTCAAGTATTCTGTCTAAACACCAAACACATCTATTCCCCAAAAATCAAAGGCCTGAACTCTTGACATATATAAGCGGCCTTACAAAATTGAAGTGCTGCTGAAGAAGTTGATGATAATAAATTATATCAGAATAATGGGCCTGACAGCAGCTAAACAAGCATACCCATTTGTGGAATATGAAACAAAGGTGCATGAGTGAGCCACGCTCTTGAGAAGGCAAGATCCCTCACTTACTCTCAGGAAAAATAATAATCAAAGGAAAGAAAAAAACAAGCAAGAAAGCAAATACAAATCAGACTCAAAAACATGTCTCCTTTGTGAAATGATCTTAAAGTTGGTGATGTAAAATAGGGTTTTCAATTTGGAAGGAACTGGGGATCCATAAATGCACTTGCTGCACCTCTCTGGTTGTATCAGAAATATTGTGTGACATAAATGTTGATTTCTGAATATAGATTAAAAATAATGTGTCATTGAGTGTGATTTTTCTTTTATTACATCCAAAGGGTGATTTGTTTTGTAGGCAATATTTGAAACACATTATTTATCCCGGACAATGTTCTGACAACAGTATTTTGACACCATACGCCTCTTACTGGACCTCCAGTTCTGGACAGACAAAACAACCCATTTCACATCACCGGAAAGGGGTAGAATTTTCACAGTCGACACATCTTTCGAGTCCAGTTTCTATTTTCTTTCTAATTGATATTCATTGAAGGAAATTGCAACCTAAACGCCCCTTTGTTCTGATGAAGACCTTCTCACATAGACTCCATTACCACGCCAAAACATCAACTTTTCTAACATTTTTGAACTGCATTAGGTACAGAGCTCTGGGCCATCGTAGAGATACCTACTATACAGGTTTTGGAGATTACTTTGGACCTGGCCATTCAATGTGCTACGCAGTCAAAAAGGAATATTGCTTTCTGCTTTTGGTCAATTTTACACAGCATAGCTTGACACATGTGAGCACTGCATAGTCAAATCACTGGATTGTTTTACCTTTCTGGATATCATTAGTATTCTGTCCACTTAAATATCTGAGAGGGCGATGTTCATTCATTCTGGCACTGCTTTCGCTACGAATCATATCTGTAAATTGTAGTTTACAATGCCCAGATACCCAAGCACTGCTCTTCTTCCATAACCATCCAGGAGTCAAGCTGGTGGATTTTTAATGGCAGAATATAAAAACAGCAAAACCTTTAACATATTGTGTGTGGGCCATCAACCTAAATAAAATTAAAACACATGTTTACTGTTGGACCTGGTCCTTTTTGCAGGATCATCCCCAAACGTCTTGCCTCCTTCCTCCTATTTTGTCTGACCTCTTGCTGTTGGCTCTAGGACTATGAGCGCTTTATCACTGCTGATCAGTCCTAAACTGTGGGTGCTCTACCTACTAAAATTGGAATGATTGGCTTACACCTAATTGGCACATTTAATTTACCTCTAAGTCCCTTGTACAGTGGTATTCCTATACCCTGAGCCTGTAAATTAAATGCTACTAAGGGGCAGGTAGCGCTGCTTGTGCCACCCACAGAAGTAGCCTTTCAACCCTGTCTCAGGCCTGCTAGCGCAGGACCTGCATGTGCAGTGAAAGCCACAGGGACCTGAAATCTAAACTAAATTTACTTGCTAGGCCCAGAACTCCCCTTTTACTACATGTAAGTCACCCCTAAGGTAGGCCCTAACTAGCCTTATGGGCAGGGTGCTATGCATGTAGAAGACAGGACATGTGCTTGCTTGTGTGGACTGTCCTGGTAGTGACAAACAGCCAATTTGGTTTCTCACTACTTTGAGTGCTGCCTTGCTCATAGGATTGCATTGGAAATGCCCTGCCTCATGACTACGGGGTATTGTCAGTTTATGAGGGGTAGCGTAGGCATGTTTTGTATGGCTGTAATGGTAGTGAGAAATGCTGCTTACTGGTGTAGGTGGATTTTTTTATTTCCTGTTTAGAAATGCCACTTCTAAAAAGTGAGCATTTCCCTGTGCTTATGACTCCAATCCACGTCTGTGGCAGAGTGACAGCTGTTCTTTTTGCATACTTTTCAGACAGCCTGTACACAGGGAGGGTGGAGGTGTCATAGAGGTGCATTTGCATTTTGAATGGTTTTCCTGGGCTGAGAGAAGGGGAGTCGGGCCACACCTGCGTTTGTAAAGACTGTGACATGTCCTCACCGAAATGGCTCATTTACCCCCAACTGATGTCTGAAGCCTGTGCTGGAGGAGAAAGGGGACACTCCTGGAACCAGTTGTAACTGTTTGGAACCTCTTCCCCCCCACTTTGTGAGTGCCTTGCAAAACTGAGTATAAGTACAAGTGATTTCCCCATGCAAGGGAACAAGAAACGTTTGGAGAATATGGACACAGAATGCTGCTGGAGGAGCTCACCAGGAACCGCCTTGGACTGCTGCTGCTGTGCTGACCTGTGACCTGCTGAGTCACTAGGAGGAACTGCCGGACTGCACCTTCCTTGTGCTGCCCTGTTGCTGGGTCCTGCCGCCCTGTGCTCCCCTTGTGACCCCAGAGGATGGGTGCTGTGGACCCTGACCTCTGCTACTTCTGGCTCTTCAGTGGAAAGAGCGCTTCTTCTATCTGCTGGAGTGCATGGAGTAGCGATCTGCGTGATGCCGGTGTCATGCTGCGAGAGCGCTGTATTTCCAAACGCGACAGCGCCTTGAAGAGCGCCTTGTCTCACTTTCTAAAAGCATCTGGAGAGCGCTTCCTAGGTTTTGGTGAAGGACACTCACCGCCCCACGCCAGGCAACTTACGTTTCCGAAGCTGGTTTGAAACACACTGTGGTACATACCCCTGGGGCACAGGGAGGTGCAGAACAGAGTAAGCATGCTCCTTACGTTGCCCCCGGGGTGACCAGCACTGAAATCAGTGCCCCCGGTGGATCAGTAGGCGCCCACTTTTTTCCACTTCACCGCCGTGGCCCAGAAAGCTGCGAAGAACCTGGGACACGCCCCTGAGAGAGAAGAAAGAGTGACCCAATGACACAGATGGCCCAGCAGGGCCCGGACGCAGTCCCCGTGAGGAGCGCGGCTGGCTGAGAAGCTGATCACCCCTGCGGCCACCTTGCGGTTGCAGGCAGCAGGTGTGGCTGCACGGGGGACCCTGAAGATGAGGTTTTCCCTCTGTGGAAGGAGACGCGTGGTCTCCCCAGTGCATGGGGAAGGGTGTGCCCCGGAATCACACCTGATCTCCATATTCTTTGCAATCTAGCAGACTGAGGTGGTGACCCTCGACGGAGGTCCCCGGCCTGCTCCAAGTTTACCGTGCCTCATTGCAGGACCGGATCTCTAGCCACAGGAGCAAGTGAGCTCCCCAATGACATTTATGCGGCTAGGATTTTACGGCCTCTTTATTGTATTGGTGAGAATGCATTCACCACGATGGCCTGATATTTCCTCGTGATATGTGCACTAGGGCAAGTGCATCTTTTATAAAGGTGTTTCCTGGGGATAGGTTTGCATGGCTTGTCATGTAGTAGCTGATGTTCCTTTTATGGGCATTTATGTGTATTGCGACCTTATGCATTTTTGTGGATATGTGTTTTTACCATGACATCTGCGTTGTTTTAATAATGTTCTACTGCTTATGTTGCAGAATAATCAGTAACCTATTTGTTCTATGTGATTACTGCTGGCTTTTGAAGAGTACTAGCACTGTGTAATGTTCTGACAACTGCTTGGGTAGCAGGGTATTAGTGACATGTTGTGTTTGGTCTAATAATTTTATGTACAATACAGTTTATTTTTATATAACTTGGTGTTGTGTTTCCTTTGTGGTGGGAGTAGTGCATCACATGTGTTGTGGGTGTTGTGCAAACGCATTACACATTGCCTCGAGGACAGGCCTGACTGCTCGTGCCAAGCTACCAAGGGGTTGAGCAGGGCTTACCTTGGATGTGGAACTCCCTCACCCTTGCTAGAGTGGGTGGGTTCTGCCTGGCTTAGGTACATACCGTAGCCAACCAGAAACTCAATTTCTAACAACTACGATTACAAGAGCACCTTAAACATTTTGACCATGCCAAATTAAATCACTTGAATTCTTGAGTAAAGTCTGCTGGCGGCAGCCCACCTAATATGGGGGAATCGCTCCATTGGTCAAGCTACTACATTTGATGAAAGCACTACTCAACAGAAATAAGGTAGGATGAAAGGATCACCAGGCTAAATTGGCTAAGGACTGAAGGCCACTTCTTCAATAGTTCAAGTGGGTTATTCCAATTAGCATGAAGCTTGTGGTTGGTAATTTTGTGCCTAGGGATTATTGACAGGCCAAGATTCAGTATTCCCCCACTCCTGCTCTCATTAACGCTAGGACTGGAAATCCCCAGGTTAAGGAGTCTCACCTAATTACAAGTTTTCTAAATGGAAATGGGAGTACATTGGAAAGCAGTATTTCCCTATCAATTTCTGCAGTGGTTTTATCCAAATATCAGGCACTGCTTTCAATTCACATTCAACCAGGAGCTGGAAAATAGCAGAGCTGGAGGTGTCTTTACACAACGACATTGTTTAGGAAAATCAGGATTAACAATACACTAACAATGGTGGGCTCACAGCAGTTCTTAATTTGTGAAACTGTGCAAGTGCCCAAAACTCTGTTTAGAAGCCCACGGCCAGTGCAATTAAGCATTGGTGTGGGAATACCAAGGCTAGTATTTTTAAAACCACCTCATAACTCCTTAATCCACTACCAGACCCTTCATCCCCATTTACCTCACTCTTGCATGTTCCTTCTTTCTCCTTTTGTGACAGTTGTGTCATCTTTCTCTTCCTTTGTCTTTCCATTCTGTGTAATTTTCCTATCCTATGCTTGGCAAATAAATGATGCGGGGAAATTAAGTGCCACTTCCTAAAAGTAAGTGCTGGTACCCCCCGGCACCGGCAACCACCAGCTCAAATTAAGCACTAGTTCAGAGTTTCACATTTCAGAATGGGGGATGACGTTTAGATGCTGATTTACCACAGTGCATGTTTTCCCCTATTCTTACAAATAAAATCTTGTGATTGTCCAAGAACAAATTTTGGCAGACTTTAACTGGAAACATTTGTTGCTACAAAAACTCTGGTATGTCTGTTATTTTTTTAAATCATGCATATAATGCACATCTATGTCAGGAGTCACTTCTTGTTTGTACACCAATCAGGATACCCATGGCACTCATAAGGAAGAAGTAATGGTCCAACATTTGTATTGCAGTACATAATTATTCTATGCATTAAAACACGTCCAATGAGCCAACAAAAAAGTGAATTATGACAGTGTAGAGAAAATATACCATCAATGTTAAAACAGGCCATTTTCAAATGAACACTTTAGTTGTTTATCAATATCTATAGGTCACATTAATTGAAAAAAATGGATTACAATGTATATCTTTATGCAATAATTTGAACTTTAAACAGACTTATAGGTGGCTTTCCCAATTTTTGGTGGGGCAAGTGCTGAGCCTGCATGACTGAGGTTACTGGAAGGATACACTGCTGCAAATGTGCTGTTCTGCACCAGGCAGGGGCGTAGCTTCAGGGGGTTATCTGGAGGTTTACACCCCCTAATTAAATGTATTTTATCATAGATAGCTGGGGACAGGTGCTGTCAGTTCAGTATTGTGAGATGTCAGTCAGATTTCACCAGGAATTATTACATACAAACTGACAAAAATGCACACACACACTCTCGTCCTCTGTTCTCCTAGTGCTCCTACCAATCCGCCTTCCTCTCCCTTCCCACTGCACCTTAGGTCCTTCTCATGCACACTACTGTATAGTGTATTGAAACATTATATGCCAGCTTGATTGCTGGAAAACCTGAAGCTCACCTTCCCCTCCAATCTTACTGCTCAAGCTACGTCCCTGGCACCTGGGGCTCTGTGTGCAGTGACCTCCATTTTGGAAACTCCAGTGTGGAAACTCGAACTCTGGTTTAAACTATACAGAGCTTTAAATGGGCTGAGTACTTGCACTTCTTCCGTTTAAAAGGGAGAGTACTGGCACTTCTTTCTCAGCACTGCTGCAATGCGTGTAATAGAAAAGCAACCGCACTTTTCAGGAGCAAAGAGGTACTCTAACGAGTGAGTACCTGTCCTTCTAATTTTTGGTTTAAAAGCAAAAAAATAAATGCACTTACTTAATTGTTGGTGCTGCAAATACTGGCATTTGTGCCATGAATGTCATACTTAACTAGAGGCTGTTACTAAGTCTTTACACAGCAGCACACAGAGCACACTTGAAGCTGAGTCACACTCAGCAAACTTGACACAGAAAACAATGCTTACTGTCTAATGTGAGCTGATGCCTCGATGTCAACAAGCAGGGGTGGCTCCTCCGCTCTGGCGAGGAGCGTCACCCTGTCCCGCCAGCAGCAGGAGCTGCAAACCTTTAAAAATACAATTATAATAAAGAATGTTTATTATTGTTTTATTTCTAAATGGGTGGGGCCATGGTCAAGACGAGTAGTGAGGGGAGTTCACAGAGCACTCCCCTCAGTGTGCATGTCTGTTTGGCTGGCCGTCTAAGGCCAGCAAAACACACATGCGCACAAGGGCTCTCTCAAATCTGTTACTGTGTTGCTAGGTTGGAGAGAGCCAGCCCAGGCTTCCAGTCTGCATTGGAGCACCCCGCCAGGAAGCTCCAGCCAATCATAACGCTCATGATTGGCCGCAGAGCAGTCTGGGATCCCCGCAGTGCAGCGGAGAGTGGCAGAGAGAGAGGTGGAGAGCGGCAGACAGCATCGGCGAGGTTCAGGTAAGTTTATTTTTTATTTATTTTTTATTTTTGTTTTACTCCCCCCGCCTGCCACTTTTCCAAGTCGCCAGCCGCAACTGTCACCAAGGACACATGGCTCAAATCCAGGATTGATTGCTTTACTGCCTCGTGCATTGTGAAAGGTTTAATCCTGGTTTCTTTCAAGGTTGATTGATTCAGTTAAGCTAAGACACTTAAAAACAGTGATTTCATGCTGACCATGTCACCCACAAGGCAACAGTCAAGCAGTAGGCAATGCAGTGTTGTTCCCTATTACTACGAGGAACTCACATTTCCCCATTTCACTAAGTTCATTTATGAGGAAATGATGAAAGGGCTGGGTTCTCTGCCTCGAGCCTTTTCAGAGTTTACATTTCCGGAGTGGGGAGGTTTTGGAGGGTCAATTGAAAGCTGGAGTTCCTGACACTCATCCTGATTAGGTGTTTCTGTGGAAAACCTGTTCTACATCAAACTCTCTAACACATCTAACACTGTATCACAGAATGAAAAACAATTTGGAGATCTATATTTTTATTGTATAACGTGATTGAGCCATATAATGTTCTTTCTGTTGTGCTGTTTCAAAGCTGAAGATGGCATTACAGGGTGATGCAGAGGACTTTGGTGCAGCAAACTCCCCAAGAAAGATCACAAAGGGGTCGGTAAGGTAAGACTCAGGGTGTTCCTAAGACCAAAGGGTGGATGGTCCATGTGGGGGCGAAAGCGGCAGTGCCCTGCCAGTTAGATGGGGAGAGGAAGATGACAGAACACATGAGCAGCTCAGTACAAAGACTGAGATGTGTGGTCTTTTTTCTTTGCAGGACATTTAACTGAGGCTGTGCTGAGTGAGGTCCTCACTTGCCCCAGAGGCAAGTGAGAGTGCTTGTGTAATGGAATAGCAGTGTCCTCTTGACAATGGGTGGGGCCAACTTAGCCCAACAGATTTCAATGATGGGGCAGGACAATTAAGCAAAGTCAAGCTGTTGGTGGGTGGTGCAGGCTTGGCGGAAATTCATGGTCTCCACCCTCCTTTTACTGTCTACTAAGCATTGGTTGGGCTTTGTGTGGGTATAGGGAGGAGTCCATTGGGCAGATGGAGTCGCCACCTCCTCCCCAGCCCTTCCTAACATCTAATAAGCAGTGAGTAGAATGTCGCCAGAAGCGCAAATCCGCAGTATCCCTGCTTATGGCAGTGCGTTGCATCTGCATTGTAATTGGAGGTTGAGTGCTCCCGTCCTGGCTTCAAGGCCTGCTACTGTATGCTGTCTCTTCCCCCAAAGCTACTAACCAGCAGCATGAACAAGAATTTAACTAACCTTTAAAGAGTCTCTAGCTTTGATGTCATCTTTTTTGACGGTATCGAGCTTTGTAATCAAACCACAGCCTACCTAAATGTTTCACTAAGTATTTATGCTATCTTGTGTTCAAGTGCATGGTTCTGAATTGATTTTGATTTAATGTTTATTTTGAATATTTACATTTTTGTAATGTGCGTTACAGCTGTTTACAGCTTCTCAGTGATTACCATTTTACCTAACAGTTAATATGCAGTATTATGACGTCCTCTGGTGGCAGTGAAAAAACATGCATCACATAAAATACATTAGATGTAATTGGAGACTTAGGCCCATATTTATACTTTTTTTGTGCCATATTTGCATCATTTTTTGATGCATAAGCGGCGCAAACTTAAAAAATATAATTGTATTTTGTATGTTTGTGCCGCTTTTACTTCAAAAAGTGACGCAAATGCGGCACCAAAAAAGTATAAATACGGGCCTTAGTTTAATCGATGATTTTGACCATTTATTTATTTTGAAGCTTGGTGAAGTGCAGTGTGTCTCCATTGGTACTTTGAGAGAGCTAGATTGTTCAAAGTATATATTTGAAAGAATGTGAATGAAAAAGTTATTTGAACTAGTCAACCGATCTCTTTTTCTATGAATCTTTCATAGATATTACCGTTCCTAGCTTTCTGCCAGACTCAATACTGCTCACTGCTCTTTTTTGTTACATTGACCTTTTGAACAATTTTTTGTTTTTATTATTGATATTATCATGTTTTCAAATGAGTTGCTTAACGCTGTAACATATGACTGTGTTTTAAACACAAATTGTACCAAACTTCCTTACTACAGTAACAACACTGAGCAGGACTCGGATAGAAGAACAACCTCAAGTATATATGTCTGCTCTAGAGGCAGCAGGAAGTGTTTTTATGTACAATACATGACTGCTGTTCATAAACAGAGCCTTTGGGAAGATTCAAATGATTGGGATTAATGGATGTAATCTAGTTCTTTTGTCAGAAACTATTTATCATGATTTTTAGGTGTGGCCTGGAGGCAGCTACTCTAAATTGATTTATTTTTTGGTTGCACAGAAAAGAGAACATAATTACTAAACATAATTAACTGCACTCATGAAAAATCGCTGAAGGTATCTACGCCCTATCAAGTTCCTCAGCCGCACCTGTCTAAGACAGGTCACCGGAGTGAAAGCAAGAGCACCACATTATATGGCCGATTCTCGCCGGGGCCTCTTACCACCAAACACCACTCACCCCCTCCCCCACCCCCAGCTTAAATTAAACCTTGGATACACTTCACTTTGGGGTTAGGGGTTGTAAACCTGTGGACATATTTTATTATTGACAAGATATTGTTAATCATAATCAAAATTATACGTAGTAACCACAATCATATTAACAAAGTATTTACAGAGTTTTTCAATGGATGCCTAGCCTTAACAGAGTACGCTAATACAGCCACATTCCTGACACTGACTAAAAAACAGTTCGTTCCTGCGTACCCAGTGTTGGTGGTTGTGAATGAGATCATGACTGTTTTCCTAGTACCCCAAACCCTGCCCCTCCTTATGATACGAATCCCACAGGCAGGATCTCCATCAGGGTGTTCTCATACCTTTCCAAACTGGATTGCTGTGGAGGGGGCCCGCCTGCCCGCTAGGATACCTACCTTGGGCGCCCCCACCCCCCTCAAACTCCACCCCCCTCAAGAACCAGTGCTCGCTTCAGACCTTCTGCACATGCGCGTATGGTTGGCCCTAGGGGCCAGATGCCAGCGACCGCTCGCAAGCCCCCGCTCCCCTGTACGTCGTCTGCACTTCCAAGCCAGCACCCCTTGGAGGGTCCAATTAGCTTGTCACCCATTTTCTGTAATAAAAAAAGTACCCGTTTATATTCCCAGTCATGACCTCACCCTGCCCAGCATTACACCTAAAATACGACAAACTTACAAACTATAATGTACAATTCCACCACAAATCGAGTCACCTGAGAAAAAACTAATTGTTAGCACTTAGACCAAAATTGAACATTCAGAGCATTTGCATTTAACAGTAAGAAAACTAATTCAGTAGAGACTGACGCCCAATAACTGGGGAAGATGGGTGGGTAATTCCCGTGGTCGCTGGGGTCCGTGGCCCGGTCGGCGAGCGCAAGTAAGAGACACGCTCCTTAAGTGCGGCTGCCTTATTAAGGCCGGCACTGTGATGTCATTGTTGTGCACAACCCCGGAAGTACAAACAGTGCATCCTTGGGCCACGGATCATTTCAGTCAATCGGCTGCAGCTGTGTTGCGGGATGGGAGTCCGGGAGCCTGCCGCTTCCCGACCCCCACGTTCTCCCACCCAGCGCCACCACCAAAAGCGGGACACCCCTGATTGGGGTAGCCACGTGCATATGGCCGGGTATCGCCGAGGCCTCTTACCACTAAACACCACTCAGCCCCACTGCCCAAGCTTAAATTAAACCTTAGATACACTTCACTTTGGGATTAGGGGTTGTAAACCCATGGCCGTATTTTATTATTGACAAGATATTGTTAATCATAATCAAAATTATACGCAGTAGCCACAATCATATTGTCTATTTCTGTAATAAAAAAGGTACCCGTTTAGATTCCCAGTCATGATCTCACCCCGCCACAGGCCCACATCGCTGCCCGACGATGTGGCCTCTCCCCCCAGCAGAGGTCACGTACGCTGAGATAGCCAGGCGAATATATTCTCTGAAAACATTTCATAACCTGTCTCCTTTAATGCAGCCATTCGAGACCACAGCCAACCTTGGAGTACGAAACAACTTGGCCAATTTGCTATTGATTCTTTTCACTGAGTCACTGAGGGCTTTTACTGAGAGCCCACCCCTCTACAGAGTACGAGGCACCATGTTCGACCAAGCAAGGACTGCCTGAGGGAATTTTTTGGGACAACCATCCAATTTCCGATATTACCAGCTGACTGCACCCTAGGGAAACCAGATCACTACCGCCAAGGTGCAGCACAATGATGTCCGGTGAGGAGTAGCCTGAGTGGAGCACTGATTTCAGAAATGTCCTTAATTGAGTGATCAGCAGGCTGCCTCGGCCAAAGAAAGAGATACAGAAACCAGCCTTCGATGGGCATGATGCAAAGGCACTCCTTGTAAATAGTTCACCTGCACGTCAGAAAAGGGAATTTCCTATCATCCACACCTGGGTGACCCAAGCAACTCCTGCATTCACCGGAGTCTTCGGGACCGTCAACCACTTGTCACAAGCGTCTACAAAGAGTACAAAGAAAGCAAGGCGTCAAGGACATGAACTCATTGCATATGCAATCTCACTTATCGCTTGTAGCAATCCAAGGACCACCTTCCAATTTTCTTAACCGCTGATCCAGGGAATCCCATTGCCACAGCCGCCATGGCTGCCCCTATCCTAAAGGAGTACCAAAATCCAAGGTGTCCATACCCGCTGCCAGAAGAGAGCACTTGAGCACCTGTGAGAATTGGTACCTAGGCCCATATTTATACTTTTTGACGCTAAACTGCGCTAACGCAGTTTAGCGTCAAAAATTTTTGCGCCGTCTAACGCCATTCTGAAGCGCCATGCGGGCGCCGTATTTATGGAATGGCGTTAGCCGGCGCAAGCAGACCGGCGCTGCCTGGTTTGCGTGGAAAAAAACCACGTACACCAGACAGCGCCGGCGTAGGGGGAAAATGGCGTATGGGTGTCTTAAAATGGGGCAAGTCAGGTTACGTCGAAAAAATCGTCGTAACTCGACTTGCGCCATTTTTTTTCGACGCCCATCCCCCATCAACATGACTCCTATCATTGTAAAGATAGGAGTCATGCCCCCTTGCCCAATGGCCATGCCCAGGGGACTTATGTCCCCTGGGCATGGTCATTGGGCATAGTGGCATGTAGGGGGGCACAAATAAGGCCCCCCTATGCCACAAAAAAAAATTGAAAAATAACAAAAATTATACTTACCTGAACTTACCTGTACTTCACTGGGATGGGTCCCTCCATCCTTGGGTGTCCTCCTGGGGTGGGCAGGGGTGGCAGGGGGGGTCCCTGGGGGCAGGGGAGGGCACTGTGGGCTCATTTTGAGCCCACTTGTCCCTTAACGCCATCCCTGACCCAGGCGTTAAAAAGCGGCGCAAATGCGCCGTTTTTGGCCACGCCCACTCCCGGGCGTCATTTTTGCCCGGGAGTATAAATACCACGTAAAGGCCTGGGAGTCATTTTTTTAGACGGGAACGCCTCCCTTGCATCTCATTAACGCAAGGAAGGGGTTCACGCTAAAAAATGACGCTCACTCCGGGCACTTTGGCGCCCGAAGCGCCTAACGCCATAGTATAAATATGGCGTTAGTTGGCGTTAGTTTAGCGTCGAATTTGCGTAGAAAAAAACGACGCAAATTCGGCGCAACCAGAGTATAAATACGGCCCCTAATACCTAGTAAGTGGCGTGCCGTCCGCATGTACCAAAACTGCATTCATTTGCCATGGAGCACGCTGTGCTAGGAAGACCTCTTAGTTATGTATAGGACTACACACGCTACCCGGGGCTCTATGCAATAGGATGTGGTGCACCTTCTCATCTTGATCCATCTTAGAGTGGGGAATGGTGATCACCAGACAGCCATATTCCTCTGGCAAATGAATATCCGTCAACTGCAGTCCCCCAGAGGTGTCGCTTTTATTGCGCGTGACCAGTTCACCCAATCTAAAAGCCCCATAAAAAGCCAGGGTTAAGGCTGACTTAAATAAGGTGACCTCCCAAGGAGAAGTACAAACGCGATCCGAAGCTACTAGCAAGGCCCTCAACTTTGCCACATCTATGGGCTGTCTAGAGTTCAGCTTAGAGCCCTGATTGTGCTGCCATCCTTTAAGGGCCCTTCTAACCATAAATTAATTTGTACCTTATGGAAACCCCCACAGTTGCTCAAAGAAAGAAATAGCAGCAGAGTGACGCCTGGCGCATGCAAGTAACTTCCCCTCAGCCCTTATAAACTCTAAAAATGCCAAGATTGAAGACAGATCAAAACAAGCGGACGATACCACCCCACCCCTGAAATTAATATTTGCTGATTCTTCTTGTGGTCGCTGGGGCCCCCTGTTCCGGATGCCAAGCGAAAGTAAGAGACATGCTCGCCAACCGTGGCCACCTTATTAAGTCCGGCCCATGACATCATTGCTGCGAACCATTTCAGCCAATCGGCTGCAGCTTTGTTGTGGGGTGGGGGCCGGGGAGCAAAGAGAGCATAATTACTAAACATAATTAACTGCACTCATGAAAAATCGCTGAAGGTATCTATGCCCCTCCACCTTCTAAATTCCTCAGCTGCACCTGTCTAAGACAGGTCACCAGAGTGAGAGCAAGAGCACCACATTATTCTTTTGGAGAGCTGGAGACATGAATAACTGTGGGACTGGCCCCGTGTCATGCAGAAGCAAGAGTTTCCTGGGTGACAGGGACCAGATGTGTGTTAAAATGCTCTACAGCAGATGATAACTGTTCAGACAGGTAGCTATCCCCAAGGCGGGAAGTCTGCTTAGGTCACATTGTCTCTGGGTGCCCTTGGATTCCCTGCAAGTTAACCCTGCTTACAAAACCTGGAACATAATTTTATTCCACTTGAGAACTGACGTTGTCTCATTATTTCTGCTGAAAAGTTTGAAATGTTTCAAATTATAATGTATGTATTTAGTAACTTGACTAGCAGTGAGCAGCACTGTGACCCCTCATTACAAGTTCATAGCTAAATTCGAATTCCTGTGCAAATAAGCATTTTCAAAGCGATCGGAATTATGAGTTGTGTGACAGTTATCACGCTCTTGTAGTTTTCTTTGGTTAAAGTCTGGCAAGTCAAACCTGATGTTTATTCATGAGGTGGTGGGGATTAGAGGGAGGGCAAGTACAAAAAATCAAGACCTGGAATTCAGGCCCATATTTATACTTTTTGACGCACAACTGCGCCAACGCAGTTGTGCGTCAAAAATTTTACCGCCGGCTAACGCCATTCCAACGCACCATGCGGGCGCCTTATTTATGGAATGACGTTAGCGCCGCTACGGACTGGTGTGCGTAAAAAAAAATGACTCACACCAGGCAGTGCCGGCGTATGGGAAAATGGAGGTTGGGCGTCAAAAAATTGGGCAAGTCAGGTCTGAGGCAAAATTCAGGCCTCAACCCGATTTGCGCCATTTTTCTTTGACGCACAAACTCCATTGACATGACTCCTGTCTTAGCAAAGACAGGAGTCATGCCTCCTTGCCCAATGGCCATGCCCAGGGGACTTGTGTCCCCTGGGCATGGTCATTGGGCATAGTGGCATGTAGGGGGACCCAAATCAGCCCCCCCTATGCCACAAAAAAAAAACGAAAAAAAATACTTACCCCAACTTACCTCAACTTACCTGGGATGGGTCCCTCTATCCTTGGGTGTCCTCCTGGGGTGGGCAAGGGTGGCAGGGGGTGTCCCTGGGGGCATGGGAGGGCACCTCTGGGCTCCTTCTGAGCCCACAGGTACCTTAACGCCTCACCTGACCCAGGCTTTAAAAAACGGCGCCCATCAGGCTGCGCGCCGTTTTTTAAGGCCTGCCCCCTCCTGTGCGTCAAAATGACGTCAGAGTATAAATATGGGGCACAGGCCTTAAAGTCATTTTTTGGAAGGGAACGCCTACCTTGCATATAATTAACGCAAGGCTGGTTCCCCCTTCCAAAAAATGGCGCACATGGTGGAACTTTGACTCCTGCGGCGTCGGACGTCAAAATATAAATATGGGGCAGGGTTTGCGCCGATTGTGCGTCAAACATTTTGACGCACATTCGGCGCAAACAGAGTATAAATATGCCCCTCAGTGTGCTAAATAAACAATTCTGCATGTTATGCCCCATTTTGGAAAACTCGGGACCTTGGAGTAGTACTTACCTCATGTGGTAAATGCCCCCCTCTTTTTCGACGAAAGTCATCAGGACCCGTTCACAGGAAATGACCAGGACTCGAGCTCTGCGTCTTTATTCACAAGGGAGGTAACATGTCCTTATCTCTTCATACAGTTGATACTACCTTCTGTATTCTTTGAGATGTGTATTTTGTAAACACTTCTCATTCTTTACGTGTTATATCAGAGCGAGGCAATCAAGATGAAAGTACTCCCAGGTAGATAACAGGTGCGAGCAGGCATGAGCCGGTGGGGTCCCCTAGAAAACCCCAGAAACGGATAGCTTCAGCTGGGGGGACTTTAAATCCGTGAATATCTTTAAATGGCGTGTATTGCTGAGACTGGACATGCCAGTACATTCAAACGGTGCTGACACTTGACAGCTGCGACTTCACGAAAACAAACAGAAATAGCAATTTCTTCGGGTACGCTGTCGCCTTTCTTGTCAGAATGATTTTCCCTCCAGTCCCTGCTTGACGCTAAAGCTCAAATTGATGTCAAACCTCCCCAGAGACCTGAGGACTGAAAACAACTCCCCCGAGTTAGCAATTCATTTTGTGGCGGGTCTGCTGCTGGGACAAGCCTGACAGCATTGGGATTCTGGGATTCCGACCTCACTATCTCACATACTCGCCTCCTAAATCTCAATTCCTGGAGCTTGAGCACTGCTGCAGTGTCTGCTCGCCGTTTCTAATCTCCGGACCTTCAGGCTGAGGATGTTGGCTCCTCGTTGCAGTGTTTATTGAACAATGCTCCGTTGGAGCCGCAGAGAGAGCAAACAACACGCTTTTTTCGCTCCACAGTAAACCACCTTATAACAAGCTAGGTGCAACAATTCGAAGTTCCTTTGGTACTTTCTAAACTCACAAATAGTGTGCACAGATTGTCGGTTTACCATAGACTGCTTATGTTGCCACACACCTAAAAGGTAGCAGATGCCATGCTTCCAGACCCAGGCTTTCCTTTTACAAAGCATCGCTTTCAGGTGTGTTGGTGCACGCGCAGAAGGTTACACTGCCCTGATCCAAGAATACTGATGCAATAAGCTTCAGGCTGCCAAAACAAAACACAGAACTTTACACCCAGTGCCTTTGCTAGCTTACTGGTACCCTAAGAATGTAAAAAAAAGGAAACAACTTTGATGAGGTCGTTTAAGCCCAGGTACTAGTGACGAGCCCTACAATGAATGTAAATAGTATTCTTGTCTATTTTGGCATTAGATCCCAGAAGCAGTGGGCAATGTGTTCTCATTAACAGATATCTGAAGATATTCAATTATACGTGTGCAGGGTCGGACTGGCCATTCGCCACAATGGAGCATTACTTGTGGGCTGCACTCTAGGGGACTGCTTTCAGAGCAGAGTAGACTGCCATAGCCCAAGTATGTGCCCTTGCCCCACTCTTGTCATGTTCATGTCCAATATATTTGAAAGAACTGCCAACTCGTATTTCCACTGCTAGACTTCTTCAGGGCTGATAGCATACATATGTCACCAATTGGAGATACCATCCAGAAGATGGGACCAGAATGATTCCTATTTAATATATATTCTATTACTATTTAATTAAGTTTCCTGTTCACTATGATAAGCCAAAACAAGGAACGTCGGGCTCCTGTTGTAATAAACGAAAGTCAGACAACAGACGGTCCTCTAAGTACATTGGAAAAACAAGTAACACAGCCCAAGATGTCAGGATCCAAACCAAACGCAAAGCTTGGAGTCACAATGGGAACCAGGCGGTTCTTGTTTTGGGTTATAATAGTGAATAGGAAACTTTGTACATAGCAATAGTCTAAACATAATATAATAGTCTTTCTGGTTCCATGTTCTGGATGGCATCTCCAATCTGTGACATGTGTATGCTATCAGCCCTGAAGCGGTCTAGCAGACGAAACACGTTTTGGCTGTTCTAATTTCCTTATTTTTCAAGGCATTGTACAATTATTGGGAGACTCTGATCATATAGCTTATAAGTAAGGTAACCAATTTGTCCCTGTTAGATTACATTGATTGCTTAGTGCTAATCCACTACGTTCCGAAACAGGACAGAAACATAGGAAACTTTTGTTATTACTCAAATCATTGTGGTAAAATTAACTTCATGCCATGTGTTAAATCCTATCCCATATTTGCATAAATTTCATTATTTGGCAATAATCATATACTTGAAGATAGGGTTAATATGGTGTTGCTGTTAGCATTTTGGCAGTAGTTCAAACTAAATGCTAATATATATATATATATATATATATATATATATATATATATATATATATATATATATACATTTTCACTTCAGTAACTATTCTTCCACCTCCAACAGTCGCACCCTAGCGTCACATTGCCATATTGTCGTTTTCGTTTCTCTCTCTCTTTCACTGAATGCATACACGTGAAGCACAGGATCGTTTAATGTATTTATTGCAGGATCGTGCTACCCCAGACAAAAGTTCAAGCCTTTCACTGGACCAATTTACTCACAACAAGCATGTACCCCATATATTTTAATAGTCCATCTTTGCTTTTCACTCCCTCTAAGATCTCGTAAACATTTTGTTATGTTAGACTGCAGTGTCGCGGGCACCATCTTGGAGAGGAGAACGCTAGTGATATATGAATCACTGATTATTTCATACGTAGATATCAACAAAACATTGCACTGAGTATGAAACACCATTATTCCCCACAATCAGCTCATCAATCATGTTGTTATTCTTATCCGCTTAGTGCTTTCTATTATTGACGCCATAAGATAACGAACATACTCAAGAATAAAATATATACCAATAAAATGCCTGAATATTAAAAAATTGGAAACATTGCCATCAGTTAAATATACATAAAGTGCCTAATGTTGTGCACACTATCACTCACTAATTGCGAATTAAACAACTTAAATAACTTAATGTTGGCATTATGTATCATGCCTGATGTTCTACAACCAGTCATATGAGTGTCATCTTCAAACGGAACAATCATTGTCAATAATTAAAAAATAAAAAGCATTACCATCTGTTAAATACAAATAAATAAAGTGTCTAATGCTGGGCAAACTCTCCATCAATAATTACAAATGGATTAACTTGAGTATCTTGATTTTGGCAAGATATGTCATGCTGGTACGCGTTGAAAAATTGAAGATTCATTTTTTTATCATCTATGGCTTATAAACTGGCTATGGTGTTTAACCTTTCTCTTTGTAGGTGAATTGAACCTAGGTTCAACGGCATTAAATCCTAGCTCAAAGTGCCAAGTGCTATATTTCGTAAAACCAGATTCATCACGCTCTAACCATCATAAGTGGTCTTCTTAATCGTGTAAATGGGATCCAAGTGGCCAATATTGTGTACAAATCATCATTCCATATGTTGGTATCATAGAACAAAAACAACAGCATCTATTTCTCTGTCATTTCCCACATGATCTAACAGTCAAGAAATAGAGAGGCATTATTTGTAGTGTCTATTCCAACCACAAAATCTCCTATTGGGTATCTACATGTTTAACTATTTACCTCAATGGTGAATGCACACATAGAAATGTGAAGATATTGGATACACATCTAGTGTCATCATTCTAGCTTATCTATTGTTTACATTCTATGCGACTTATACATGATCAAATGTCTTATTGGGCCCTCTGTGGAGGAGGCTATTATCCCATTTATAAGTTTGATGAAGGGAAAAGGAACCAAATGATCATCTTGTGCACAAGGATCTAGTTGACTTATATCTCCTTTACAAATGCACATGTAATTCTGCATCTAAATTGTGTCCCATGAATAAAATCATTTTGGATTCCAGTCTTCTCAGTTCAAGAACTCTATCACCTTCTCTGGGATTCATTTCAATGTGTTTAATACCCCCAGAAAGTTATAGTTGTATAGTCACCTCCATGTGTATCCCAAAAATGTTTGACCAATGGGAATGTTCTACCCATAGGCCCTAGGGGTGCTACAAAATCCAATTTTCTAAAACAACTCCCCTTTCCACTGTGCATGTCAAAATCAGCAAGAGCAGGTCACTTTGCCAGTCTGATTACATACACGGAAAACATGGATATAAATAATTAATGGCACTGGATTCACAACTCTAAACGTCCATGGAGTACCTTCTTAGGATCCAGACACCCACATTTCCAGTTTTACAATGACTACTTTCAAGGGCCCTTACATGGTTGGACTGGCCTAGAAGGCAATCAGGTAGTGCCCAAAGGCTGGTCTGACAGATCAGTGTGTGGACCAATTTTGTGACTGGTTTTGGGTCTGTTTTAAGGTATGCTGGCCCAGTTTTTAAAGTTTCTTTCCCTGATCGTACAACAAACATTGCGCCTAGCAAGCTCATATCCATGCAGCCATCCATACTTTGAATTTTTTTTACAAAGCATGTCTTTACAAGTTAAAAACTGGCCACATTTTGTCCAAATTTGCAAACACGGGCTACTTTTTTAGCTACCTAATGCACTAATGAGGGCCACTTTTATTTTGGTGCCCCTGCGTATTTCTGTCTCAGTTTGACCATGGGGCCTTCTGTATGTAGCACAACCTCATACTCACCACCCGTGAAACAATAGAAGGGATCCTGATCCTAGTAGTGCATATCTGAAAATGTCAGAGCGAGCGCACCACACAGAGTGAAGCATGCTGCTGGGACAACTGCCACGTAACGTCTCTCCAAGGCAGACACTTAACAAAATGCCTTAATAAATAAGTAACTCGTCTCCTATTAGAACATTTGAATATCTTTAAAAGCTCCTCATAACATCTTGGCCTGCAATCCGAGTTTACTTTACTATCAACCCCTCATTTCAGCTGTAAACACGGAGTTCATATAATCCAGAGCATGTATATGTCCACTAGAAATCATAGACTCCATATTAAGCATTGTTTTAATGCTGATTAGAGAAAAAAGACTCATCATTTATATTTTTTTATCTAACTAAATTATGAATCAAAGATTGCATTAGCAGGAAAACTAATGTGGCCATCGATCACCTTTGACACTTTCAATTAGGGCGTCCTTTCTCCAGGCGTTACCACTTTTTAATGAACACTCTGACAGGAAAACAAATCGATGCTAGGATTTTTAAGATTCGGAAGTCAGCCAGTTTTAGAAAATATTTTTCACTGGCTACAGCATCCATCCGCCTGAACTTTTATCCAAAAGAAACCACAAAATCTTGCCTTTCTGTACTGAAATGTTGGATTATGTAATACTCGGTGACGTCGTTTTCTCAGCAGCACACATACATTTTTCTCCATAGAGTCAAGTATAAACTGATTTAAAGGAGACAAGCAGAGAGCAACGAAGAGTGGGAAGGGACATGCAGTGTGTGGAAAACCCATACTGTGGGCTAGTGAGATATCACTATCTATGACATAAGGCACTAAAATTAAATAGCTGAGATAAAGCATTGTAAAATATGCTACTCTCTGTAACAAACTTGCAGGTCATGGGCAAGAACTAGGCTTCTTCCGAACATTCCTTATTGAGCTGTATTTCAAATTCATTTCACTATCATGTAAATACTCTTTATAGATTAGGGCCCATATTTATACTTTTTTTGTGCTGCATTTGCGTAATTTTTTGACGCAAAAGTGGCGCAAACTTCCAAAATACAATTATGGCCCATATTTATACTTTTTTAAACGTAATAGCGGTTTAATCTTGCAAAATATGATTGTGTTTTGTAAGCCTGCACCACTTTTGCGTCAAAAAATTATGCAAATGCGGCGCAACAAAAGTGCAAATATGGGCCAAGAAGTCTTTAAGCACTGTAAATACCGTGGAGTAATACGGATGTTGCAGCCTAACAGTAACTATTCTTAAGACATGGCATTTTCACTCTTAGTACCCAAGGTCGAAAAAGACCGCTCCTTTACTCAATTTCTGCTATACACAGTATTTCATTGAAACTATATATAAAACTTGGGAAGTGATTTGAAAAGTGTGGGAAGAGGATTGCGGATGGTACATTGAGGCATGGAAATTGGTGGGTTTCCTATTTTAAAACAAGTTAAATGATGCTTGAACAAAAGACCTGTTTTTCAATTTTGGTTCAAAATGTACCTCAGGATAAAGGTGGTACATTTATAACTGGCTCAACTGAAGCAGTCTTGACACATCCACAATTGTGAGGCTGAGCAGATGGCCTCCAACCATGCTTCTGCTTAGGAAACTAGTGGCAAAAGCTGGAAAAATCAGTGGGGGTTGTAACTTCAATTTCACATGCAGTGCTTGGGTATTATCCAAAGTAAGAAGAAATCCGTGCACGCTGTTTAGGTTTAGAGGTGGTTTGTCGTACATCCTTCCTGACACCCACAGCTCCATTTTACTCACTGCTTCCATTGCTAATATTAATTTATATGTATTTGAAGGTGTCAGAACTTCTTTCAGAGGGCCAGGGGGCACAGAGGAGTAACTGGGCCCAACTGTGGTGGTTGAGGCCTTTTACCCCTGATGACCTGTGGCCCAACCTATGATGGATCCTGAGCAGCTTGCCCAAGTACCCCTACTGCATTTGACTCTCAGTGGTATCTGTGGACTAGTAGTCAAAAGCGCATTCGAGGGAGAGATGTAGATACAGATTAGTGAACACGACTCATAACTCAAAGTGCACACAATATGTTCAATAAATCAATGTCCAATCCAATACTTGCTTTTATGAGAAAAATAATAATTTTATTTCCAATTCTACAGATGCAAAAGAATAATGCCATTCATTAGCAACAACATAATTCCCTTGAGGTTGGGGCCCTAGCATTTGTAAGACGAATCCTTGGGCGACCCTCTTCCTTGTAACATGGTCGGGGTTGTTCACCATTCACTGGTAGCCGCATTCAGGGAATGGGTACTACTAGGCCATATTCAAGTGTTCCTGACTCCTCCAACATGGAAGCATTTAGTGCTGAGGTAGCTCGGAGAAGTCAGGCTCCTCCCCATACATTCAATAGCATTCAGCAGATGGGGGCTCTCTACCTGTGTGGTGCTGCTGCTTCCCAGTGATCAGAGATTTTCTCAGCCTTCGAGGATGCGGTAAGTCAATCTTTCCCACACAGGGGGCAGGGGGTGCATCTGGTCCTTCAACTCCAAACTGGAGCCCGTCCAGGGTGCAAGGCAGGGGCGGCTCCTCCGCAATGGCAGAGAAGTGTCGCCCCCCTGGCTAACAGCCAGTAGAAGAAAAATAAAACAATACTTCAATATCATTTTATTTTTCTGCTGCTGGCTCAGCCAGCATGTGAAAGGAGAGGTGGGGCTGGGCCATGGGAGGGAGATGAGGAATGGAGTGTGCTAAGTGCGCTTGTGTGTTTGGCCGGCCATCTTAGGCCGGCCAAACACACATGCCCACTTAGGTTTCTCCAGCCTGGCTGTGTTTGCAGTCGGACTTTGGAAACTTCACAGGCCCCTGGGTTGTGTCTGAGCAGCAGTCCGAGCCACTCAGACCATCCTGACACTGCTTTCTTGCCAGGCTTAGCATGAAAGCAGCACCAGGATTGCTGGGTAGCCTGTTCAGGTGTCCCATTGAATGCTGGGATACCAGAACAGGAAAGGAGGGACAAGCAAGGCGGCAGGAGACGGCAGCTGCAGCGGGAATGGTAAGTCTTCTTTTTAAAATGTTATTATTTGTTCTTCCCCCCTCGTCATATTCCCGCCCTTCCCCTTGATATTTGCAGCAGCAACATCATATGCAGCATTTTCCACACTCCTTGGGGTGAGTCAGGGGCAGTTCTCTCACTGTGTGGGCTCAATACATTGAAAGCAGCCTCATCCTTTCTTCTGGAGGCGGCCCAAATTTCTTGGCAATATTGATACCGGCAGCCCCTCCAGGTATACAGAGTTGCCCAGGAACTTCACAAATTGAGTGCAGACTCCTTGTTACAATCACCTCCAGCACTGTAGTTACAAGTTCAACATTCTTGTAGCAGTGGCTTCTATGGTGGCCCTCTCTGGCATATGAGGTCACCACAATATGGTGGTATGGGCTTGGCAAGACCTGCAGTGTAGTGTTGGCTTGTTGACCTCATATGCCATTTCCTGGCATATGAGGTCAATGAGCTAACACTGCACACAGGAAGCGACTCAATCGTTGCACAGCTGTTCCCACAAACCTCACTCATGGAGTCTTCTCAGTAGGGCTCCCCAGTGGACTTCACTCCCTTCAACACTCTCCTCTTCCTCACAGGGTACACTGTTCTTGGTAAGCAGGCAGGTGCGGGTGTTCCAGGCTCTATGGCAGGTGCTGTTGGTTTCTGTTGGACCTGGCCCTTTTTGCAGGATCATCTCCAAACTTTTTGCCTTCTTCCTCCTATTTGTTCTGATCTGTTTTTGTTGGCTTTAGGACTATGGGCACTTTATTACTGCTAACCAGTGCTAAGATGCATATTCTCTCTGTCTAACACGTATTGATGATTGGTTTCTCAATGATTGGTGTATCTGATTTACTAGTAAGTCTCTAGTACAGTCACAGTGTGTGCCCAGGGCCTGAACATCAAATGCTACTAGTGGGCCTGCAGCACTGATTGTGCCACCCACATGAGTAACCCTGTAAAATGGCTCAGGTCTGTCATTGCAGTGTCTGGTAGTGCAGTTTTAATCTGCCATTTGAACCTGACACGTGCACTCACTCGGTAGGCCCAAACCTTCCCTTTCATTACCTGTAAGTCACCCCTAAAGGTAGGCCCAAGGAAGCCCCATGGAAAGGGTGCAGTGTATTTAAAAGGTAGGACATGTACTGGTGTGTTTACATGTCCTGATATTTAAAGACTGCTAATTTCATTTGTCACTATTGCAAGACCTCTCTCTCCCATAGGGTAACATGGGGTTTGCCTTGAAGTATATTTTAAGTATTATTTCCTATTGTGATCAGATAGAGATGTGGAGTTTGGGGTCTCTGAGCTCACAATTTAAAAATACAACTTTTGGTGAAGGTGTTTTTTGAATTATACATTTGAAAATGTCACCTTTAGAAAGTGGGTAGTTTGTTGCTTAACTATTCTGTGCCTCTGCTTGTCTGTTGAATACATGTCTGGGTCAGGATGACAGTTGGACTGTTTGTGTATTCACTCTAGACAGTCACACAAAGGGAGCTGAGGTGTGCAATACATATCCTGATGGCCCATAACCAGGCTAATGGGTCTTCCTGAGCTAGAGTGTGTCTGTCTTCACACAAAGCAGTCTCCAACCCCCTGGAGTGTGTCTGGGGCCAGGGCAGGGAAAAGTAGGGTTTTGTGCTCTGCAAAGACTTCTCTTTGAAGTTTGCCGTCTTCGAAGACAGAAATGGGTATAAGTCCTGGACCTTTGACACCACATAGTTAGAACACTTCTGGACTGAGGACATTCTGCCAGGAATAACAGCTGGATGCTATAGGAGGTACTACCATTCTGCCTGTTGCTTCGTTGTGCTGGCCTGCTACTTGCTGCTTCTGTCCTGGGAGTGAAAGGTCTGGACTTTGCTTTCTACATCCTACTTTCCAAAGTTCTCCAAAGGCTTGGAACTGAACTTGCCTCCTGGAAAGAAGTCTGAGGACCATCAAAGGCTTCATTTGCCAGCAGCTTCCCGAGTGGTGCCAAATCCAGTTCCTGGGCCCTTGGGAGTGAGTTCTAGTGTAAACAGTAAGAAACGGGTACATCGACTTCCAGAGCGACTCAGGAACTGGCACCGCTCTCCCATCCAGCACGCTGCATGCACTGGAGCCGTGGTCCAACTGAGTGCAATGACCGTGATGTACAATGCAGGCCCCACCACCGCCACCACACCTCCAAAGTCCCACCACAGCGTCAGTCCAGAGTGTCGTGTCATCGACATATGTGACACCCGACTCTGACTACTCCGCCGAACCTGTGGCCTCGTGGTGTAATTGCGACACCACATGGTCAACACTACGTGTCTTGACCTGCTGGATTCAGCAACCCCACCTTGTTGCAGGGGACCAACGACTCGCATCAGTGCCGCATCACCTCCCTTCAACTGTAGAGAACAACGTCTCATCTCCACTGCCTACCAGTAAGGAGCCAAGGCCTCACCTAGTAGGTGGCAGTAAAGAATCGATGCTGCACCGGCTCTAGTGACACCTCACCTCCCAGACACTGTGCAACGTCTTTGTTTCCTCATCGTTTTCCAAGGTACTGTAAATATGCTCTATATGACTCCACAGCCTGCCCTTTCTCCCTCACAGTTGGCGCAGGACAGTTGGAAGCGACTCTGTCAAGCCATTTTAATAACCCCAGTTGGAGCTAATGTGTTTCTAAGTTCTATAGTATATTTAATCTTTGAAAATTCATATCTTTACTTGTGTATGTTGTACGTTTGTCATTTTGGTCTAGTTTTACTCAGATAATAATGGGCTATTTTTCTAAACTGTGTGGAGTTCTTTTGTACTGTTTTCACTGTGTGTGTGTGTGTGTGTGTGTGCGTATGTGTGTGTGTGTAGAAAATTACTTAATACATTGTCTTTGATATAAGCTGGACTGCCCAGACCAAGCTACCAATGGGGTGAGTAGGGCTTAGCTTAGCTGTGTGACTCCCTTACCCTGACTCCCCAGTCGTGGTCACAGATAGAAGTCTTGTAGAGCTTCCCTTTTTCACACAGCCTGTCTGGCTGCTTAGCAGATAATGACATCTGAGGTCTCAAGCCCCCTTCTTATAGTCCTTTTCCAGGCACCAAATGTGATTTATGGTTTGAGTCTTTAACGTTTTATGTTGAGGTTGTGCTTCTTTTGAAGTACACATTTTTCCTTCTCTTCATCCTTCTTGAAAGACGTGTGTCCCACCGAGTTCACAGGATCACAGCAATACACAAATCTGTCTGGAGGAATTCCTCTACTCCTCATGTCTTCGCCAGGCAGGCCTGGGCTTCCCAAAATGGAACCCAGAGTCCTCCATGTAAAGTGCCTTTGCCAGCACACTTACCCTCAATGTACATTTGTAACCACATTCTGTCCAGCACTGTTACCTCCATGCATTGTAGCACTACAGACAAACATACATTCAGCAAACACATTCAATCTGTGCACCCTTTTCAGCACTGTAGCCTTTCTCTATTGTGCCGTGGTATGCTATTTGCGAACACATACATTGACAGCGCTCACACTCACCAGGTGAGCAATGCACACCACTTCACCCTTCAGGTATTGTACGTCTAGCAAGAGGACATACACCAAGTACATATTTTGTATTGTGCAAGGACTGCACAGCACTACATCATTAATGTAATGTATTCCCCGCAGGCATACATACCCTCAGCACATGCACTAATCCCACATGTAATACACAATACTGCTTTACCTCTGTACTGTACTCAGGTCACTATGCCTGTGCTGCACAGCAGTGCACATCCACCTGATGTAGGCCAAGGGTGAGTTAAGCACACAGCAGTAGAACCCTAAAAAGCTGAGTGAGCCTGTGGGCCCCACTCCAGTTACACAGGGCAAAAAGGATATGTTCACTCCAGCTGATCACTTGATCACTACATGGTATGCTATCATCCCCACACTCATGCTGCTTTTAGTGAAGGAGGTAGCCTTCCACCAATATGAGGGTAGCACTTTGAGCACCCCTTCTGGCCCTACAAGACTGCAACCTGTGAGAAAAGACTATGGGGGTCATTCTGACCCTGGCGGTCATGGACCGCCAGGGCCGGGGTTGGAGGATGCACCGCCAACAGGCTGGCGGTGCATCAAGGGCAATTCTGACTGCGGTGGTAAAGTCGCGGTCAGAAAAGGGAAACCGGTGGTTTCCCGCCGGTTTTCCCCTGCCCCTGTGAATCCTCCACGGGCGGCGCTGCAAGCAGCGCCACCATGGGGATTCCGACCCCCTTCCCGCCAGCCTGGTTCTGGCGGTTTTCACCGCCAGAACCAGGCTGGCGGGAACGGGTGTCGTGGGGCCCCTGGGGGCCCCACATTGATTTTCAGTGTCTGCCTAGCAGACACTGAAAATCGCGACGGGTGCAACTGCACCCGTCGCACACCAGCAACTCCGCCGGCTCCATTCGGAGCCGGCTTCCTCGTTGCTGGTACTTTCCCGCTGGGCGGGCGGGCGGCCTTTTGGCGGTCGCCCGCCAGCCCAGCGGGAAAGTCAGAATGACCGCTGCGGTCTTTTGACCGCGGTACGGTCTTCTGGCAGTTCCCGCCAGGCGGGCGGCTTCCGCCGCCGGCGGGGGTCAGAATGACCCCCTATGTCTTGGTGCACACACATGACCCATGTTTGCCTATGACAACAGATCAGCATTAGGGATCCAGAAAACAATACAGTTGGACACTCTGGGGAGGGGTACATGTCGTTTTCCAGGCAGAGGACCTTTTCATCCCAACAGAAGAATTAAAAAAGTTCTTTATCAAAAATTGTGCATCTCACTCTGTATTTAAAGATTACAATATTGGTCTGATTTATAGAGGGATTTCAAAATCTATGTAAACTCTGTGGATACCATGGTATAAGCAAAGGCCAATTAAACTGTGTCCCAAAAAAGCAGGTCTTACGACCAGAGCCTTGAGGCATGTCCAGTTTGTACATAAGGTACAACTGAAAATGTTCTAGTAACCCAAAGTGTGGTCGGCAGTTTTGTGTTACAAAGAATATCCCCTGGTCCATAAACAAATTCGATATCTAATTGATTGGCTCACCTATGATACTTTGTTCTGTCTAAAATCACTAATTTGTGATTGTTTTCATGTTATGCCTATTTTTGGGCACCATAAGTGTATAACATTTGTCAGCGTTTCAATCTCTTTATATATGTTTTCGAGACACATATGTCAGTGTCACACTCTTGCTCGCACAGAGGTGAATTCAATTAACACTAGTGCATGATTCTCATTTCAAGAAACCCTAAGGGGAAGTGATGACTGTGAGAAGGTCACTGTAAAAACCATACTATGCCTGCAGTGACAGTGAGAAGGATGCATGCAATGACTGTAAGGTTCCAAAGATGAACGTAAGAAGGACCCATTTTAAGGCTACATGATACCACAATGATTGTGAGAAGGAGTCATGTAAAAACCATAAGGTACCAGAGATCAGTGCGATAAGGGCCCTATAAAAGCTATAAGGTGTCAGAGATGACTGTAAGAAGGGCCCTGGAAAAACCATAAGGTACCAGAGATGACTGTAAGAAGGGCCCTGTAAAAACCATAATGTTGTACCAGGGGTGATTGTGAGAAAAATACATGTAATGACTGTAAGGTTACAAAGATGAATGTAAGAAGGATCCATTATAAGGTCATGTGATACCAGCCTGGCTGTGAGAAAGAGTCATGTAAAAAACATAAGGCACCAGCGATCACTGTGAGAAGGGTGCTGTAAAAACCACATGGCACCAGAGATGATTGCAAGAAAACCCCTGTAAAAAGGCATAATAAACCTGGGGGACTGTGAGGAGGGCCCTATTATAAACATAATATACCAGGTATGACTGTGAGACGGTCCCTATAAAATATATAATGTACCAGGGATGACAGCGAGAAGGATGCATGTAAATACCATAAGGTTCCAACGATGAAGGTAGTAAGACCATTTTTGAAGACCAAAATGTCTGTGGGAAAGAGGTATGTAAAAATCATACGGTACCAGACATGACTGCGAGAACGCTGCAAATGAAGACCATAATGTATGAGGGATGACTGAGAGACAGATGTATACAAAGAGCATAAGTACGAGAGGTGGCAGTGAAAAGTGTGCTTGTAAAGCCCTTAATGTATGAGAGCTAACTGTGGGAAGGTTAATGAATGCGAGACGACTGTGTGACAACACAGATGGCTGTGACTGTGAGAAGAACATCTGTAAGATGATAAGGTACCAGAAATGCCTGTGAGAAGGATGCATTTTAAGAACATAAGGTATCAGTAATGACTGTAAGAAGGACCTGTCTTAAGACCATGTGATACCGGCATGACTGTGAGAGGAGGCATGTAAGAAGCATAAGGTTCCAGAAAAGGTGCTCACAGTGACGTTTCCCGCCAGAACCACTGAAAACAAGCAATGACATAGCCAATAGGTCTCTCATTTGAGACCTTATAAGCATGCTTAAACACTTAGCCATGCGCCCATGTGTTGCATAGTTAAACACCAAAGGCGAGACCTATTGGCTATGCCAACGTTTGTTGTGAAAGAGCTGTCAGAGGTCGTGGTATAGAAGCCAGGCCCAACTGTGAGCCCACAGAAAGCATATTCCTAAAGTACCAAGACTCCACAGGGAGTCATTTTCTGTGCTCATCTTGCCACAATAAAGAAACGATGGTAATGTTCCGTGAACTCTTTCCCTTCCTGAATACCATTTCCAGAGGATGAACAGCAGAAATAATCAGTTTGGTGTAAAACAGCAGTGAATTCCGCCCTACAGATTTTCTGCTTCAAAACGTGCTGCTGGGGTGAAACGAACGTCTGCTTGTACATAACACAGACTCTGTTGCGCACTGAAATGCTGTTCATACGCATCTCCCGGAATGTACCCTCGCTCCAGTATATGGATCCTTCCGCACTGCAAGGTGCTGTCAATGTACGGGAGCGCTTGGAGCTAGTTGCCAACAGTGCAAGCGGTCAGTCTAGCTTGAAAGATTTATCCTGGTGCTGAACATCAATAATTTACTCCGAGAGGAAGTAAGAGGATTTTTTCCCCCTCAGTTGCAAAAGGAAACAGCTTTGGGCTATCAATGCATGCGCCCGCGGCTGTGTCAGACTTGCTAAAGCCGCCAGTACGCTACAAGGTAATATTGACGCCGAATAGGCCTCGTTTTCTACATCTGTATCAATATTTTAGGTTAGGCAGCCAAAGGGCTGCTGCATTTCAGAATCATCCTTCATTTATGCGCTGTGCCCTCACGCGCCTCTCAATGACGCACTTCATCACTCTTGCTATTTGGGGGTTTCCACAATTGGGAAAACATTTATGACAGTTTGAACTAACACTGTGATGTAGGAGGCAGGCTGTCCGAGGTGAGAAAGCGGTTCCCCTTAAAGCTCCTGCATCTGTCGTGCCCTATTAATGTTGCGAGCCTATTGCGTCTTCAAGAGGGTATCCACGTGTCTCTTTGGTTGTCATTGCCACAAACTCAAAAAATATTTCCGAAGTAAAGTCTTTTCTGAAAGGATCTGTTAAAAAAGACTAATAAGCATTGACAAATGGAATAGATGCATGTAGCATGAGCACATTAAAGCCAAACAAAAAATGGAAGGCACACTGTAATTCCCTTGCCTTCAATATAGTCTTTTTTTCTATTCCAGTTAATGAGGGCTGTAATTGTAAACTAGTCGCTCTAGTAGTCCAAAGCAAATACTGTAAGGAGGCGGAAGAATAAACATAAACAGACAACATTAGGTGGAAATTATTGCTCTACTGGCCGGAGCCAAGGTATGTTTTGCACAGAGGCAGCTCATCCGCTATGGGGAAGGAGCGTTGGCCCTCAAGGCTGAGCCAGTAGCAGAAAAATAAAACCATAATCGAGGGACAGGGCTGGGACATGGGAGGTCGGAGGGGGAGGAGGAGAGAGTGCAACTAAGTGCGCATGTGTGCTTGGCCATCTGTGTCAGGTCGCCCAAACACACATGCGCACTTAGGTTTCTCCAGCCCAGCTGTGTTTAGCAGCCTGACTGGAGAAACTGCACAGACCCGAAGGTTGCACTAAGCGGCAGACCGAGCCACTCAGACCAATCCTGTAGCTGCTTTCATGCTAAGTTTAACATGAAAACAGCGCCAGGATTTCTGGGGAGCCTGTGCTGGTGTTCCAGTGAATGTTGGGACACAACATTGAGGGAAAAGGGGCGAGGCGGCAGGATACGGACGTAAGATAAGTTAATTGTTTTAAAATATATTTTTTTATTTCCCCTTTCTGTCTCCGGCCCCCTTGCCCCTCCCCTTTAGATTTGCAGCTGCCACCGCTGGATTTGCAGCCATGATGTCAAAACCAAAAACCAACAAGCATTGGCAAAGCAGGTGAGCTGCTGGCTTTGTCAATGTTTTTTAGTCATGTTTAGTCATGTTGTACAACAGCACGGCTGCTGTGCACCATGAAAAAGTGAAAAAAGAGCTAAACCACAGCCAGTGCTAATGGCCACATTGTAGCACTTTTCTTTTAAATAATTGCTGGTGGGGCAGAAAAGGAAGGATGTGTGTGGGAGTGGACAGCAAAACAATTAAGGGTGAGTGAGGGCAAGCAGCAATGGAAGGAGGCACAGTAATTGTAAATGCATCTCAAACAGATTAGCACCAAGATGTAATTATATTCTTGGACATGAGAAAAATGCAGCTTCAAAACAGAGTGCAGAAGAGAGGGGAAAGGGGCTCTAAGGAAACTTCAGTCATTGTTTGGAATCCTAGTACATCTTCGTAGCCCTCAGCTGTTGAGAATTTACTCTGATTGCTTTTGAGCATTAGTAATCAGGAACTAATATTTGTAGGGATATGAATTTGCAAGCACATTTAATGTGAATATGAGACGTTTGTAGTTTGAACTAATGGTTTTGAAAAGACCTGCTCACAATATTAACTCTAAAACTAAGCTTTTTTGGTATTTTGTGGAGGAGAGAGGTCAGAACAACATTCGGCCTTTAGGAGCTGGTGCAGGTAGTCATCGTAAGACTTCCCCTTTAAGTGTCTGTCCTCATGTATCTCCACCAGCAAGGATGAAGGACGGGGTCAACATAAGGCGGGATGGAACAGTCATGCCCACCTACCCCTGCCTCACTCTAGTGAGTGTGCCAAGTGATCTAGACAGAGGCAATGAGCAGCACAGCTGTCTCTCAAGTAAACAAAACACCAATATTAGATGCCCCACCCCTCAAGCACCAACTATAGAGTTTTTAATAAACTAGGTCAGGAGCACTGCACTCACTGTAGCTATGCACAAGCTGATGTTCCAAAGAAAACTCTACCTTTCATCCTTGAGAAGCACTGACATGAGTACACTGGAGTTGGGTAACTGTTACATATGTTATCACAGCGCCGAGACACCCAGGATGTTACTACTGTTGGAAACCATGAATTAGGGTTTTTTTTTACAAACAGGAGCTGACGAGTGCCCACATCTCTTATCTCCCCCAGGAGAGCCTTTGACACTGATGGATTGGAGGAGGTGGGAGCCTGGCTGACGGAGATTTACCTTCTGAGGTTGCAGGTCAGTAAGAAGGAGAGCGCCTTGGTATCATGCACCAGTCCCACCCCCTGGAGCCCCAACCCTGTTTACCATTAATCCTGCTGCACCTCTTTCTAATATAAAGGAAGTGGGAGCAAGGCTGCATCTTATGCCAGCTGAAAAGAGATCTTAACAGGTTCAATCCTTTGCTGTGGAGAGCTGTGTACAATATGGCGGGTTTGTATCTTGCTTGACTGCATTAACTTGTCATTTTTCTTCTGTCAATAAAAAGACATGCTGTTAAACAGCTGTGTCAAGAAGTTTTTTTATAAAACTGTATCTTATAAACAAGCGACGTAAACAACTGCAAAATACAGTTGTTCAACTTCCCAACCCCCGTACTTACAAGAGATGAGTTTTTGGCAGGAAAATACTTCCATGCTCGGGAAAGGGTTATGGGAGGCAGAGACAAGCAGCTAGACCAACTCATGGAGTGCAAATCAAATCAAATCAAATCATTAACATTTATAAAGCGCGCTACTCACCCGTGCGGGTCTCAAGGCGCTAGGGGAAAAAAAGGGGGGGGGTTAACGCTGCTCGAACAGCCAGGTCTTTAGGAGTCTCCGGAAAGCGGAGTGGTCCTGGGTGGTCCTGAGGCTGGTGGGGAGGGAGTTCCAGGTCTTGGCCGCCAGGAAGGAGAAAGATCTCCCACCCGCCATGGAGCGCCGGATGCGAGGGACAGCAGCAAGTGCGAGGCCAGAGGAGCGCAGGTGGCGGGTGGGGACGTAGAAGCTGAGGCGTCTGTTGAGGTATTCCGGTCCCTTGTCGTGGAGGGCTTTGTGTGCGTGGGTGAGAAGTCGGAAGGTGATCCTTTTGCTGACTGGGAGCCAATGCAGGTGTCTCAGGTGTGCGGAGATGTGGCTGCTGCGGGGTACGTCTAGGATGAGGCGGGCCGAGGCGTTTTGAATGCGTTGCAGGCGATTTTGGAGTTTGGCTGTGGTCCCGGCGTAGAGGGTGTTGCCGTAGTCCAGGCGGCTCGTGACGAGGGCGTGGGTCACGGTTTTTCTGGTGTCGGCGGGGATCCAGCGGAAGATCTTATGGAGCATGCGGAGGGTGAGGAAGCAGGCGGAGGACACGGCGTTGACTTGCTTAGTCATGGTGAGAAGAGGGTCCAAGATGAAGCCGACGTTGCAGGCGTGGTCTGTGGGGGTCGGTGCGGTGCCACCAGGAGTCGTCCCAGGCGGACAGGGTGTTGCCGAGGATGAGGACTTCCGTTTTTTCAGAGTTCAGCTTTAGGTGGCTGAGCCTCATCCAATCTGCGACGTCCTTCATACCCTCTTGTAGGTTGGTCTTGGCGCTGGCTGGGTCCTTGGTGAGGGGACAGCTGACAAAAGGGTTATGTGTGACACTTCTGGCCAGCCCTCGATTTGCACTCCACAACAATCTGCATGCTGGAATGTTTAAACTCCTACCTGTAGTGCCAAAAACAAAACTGTCCAGTGCCAGGGAAGTCTGTTGTCTAATTTGTTTTCTTCCACAAGCGCACTGTGACCAAATGACATCTTTAGTGTCCATAAGCAATGACATGTCCATAAGAAAAGCAAGCTGTATATATGATTTGCTATGGCATAAACCTCCTCAGGCATAACTTTCCCACACACAGGTTGTGAGAGCTGCATTTTTTGGGGTGGAGGTGAATGAACATGACACAGGGAAACAACTGACTTGCAGTTGAAGTGATAGTCCAAGAAGACGCAATGGGCATGCACCGCAAAGGAATGTCTTACACGAATGCATACATGGACGGGACACGTATATAAACAGCAACGGGCAAGGAAGGATGGAGGTGGGCGGGGTGAACAACAGTGAAAGGAGGGAGGGTGGGAGGAGGCAACAACACAACAATGATGAAAGATCAAGCAACTGGGAAGAGGGAGGAATGAATATGAGGTGGGAAGATACACCTGAGAGGGCCAGATGAATAAGAAACACTGAGATAGAGTGCTTAAAAACAAAAAAAACAAAAAAGAAAGTAGTGCTGAAAATAATGCAGTGAAAGGACATAGGTAATGCATTCATGCTCCAGGCAAGAGCCAAACACGTGAAAAAGAAGGAAGGCAATGGCAGCTGACGAATAAAAAGCATGAAATTGAGAGTGGCAAGGAAGCCAACTAATGGTAAGCAATGGGTGGGTTCCAAGTTCCAGACTGTTCTTTTGAAAAAAGCCTATAAAAAGGAAAGCTGATTGCAGACCCCCCTCCTGAGTAAAGCACAGACGAAAAGTCTTAAAATATCAGGCTATAGGCATCTTGCTTTGCCGAGACCAAAGTGGCAGTCTTAAGCAAATCCTACGTTTTAAAGAAATGTCAGATGTAGTCTACTTCACTATTTTTTAAGTAGATGTAAAACAGCTATATTCTCACCAAACTTTCCAGAATATGCGGCGGCGGTCTGAGCTGAGTTCCGGTAACCCCCAACAACATTCCATACCACTTTCTCCTCGCCATAAGAAGAAAGACTTGGACAGTCCTCCAGTCCTATCTATCTATCTATCTATCTATCTATCTATCTATCTATCTATCTATCTATCTATCTATCTATCTATCTATCTACACAAAAACAAACAAAGTGAAGTATAGAGAGATCTTATGCCGACCAAATACCCAAGTGAAGGATAAATACAATGAAATGAAAAAAATAAATAGTGATTATTAACATACACTAGAAGCTACCTGGAGCTCAAAAGTCGTGCTATTAGTCAGTAGGAATGGATGTACAGTCAATGACAGGTTCGGGCTGTCACCACTGCTCTCTAACTGAGAGGGCTACAAGGTTGTGCAGCTCTTCTGCGGTTGTACTCATTAACAAGTTCGACTCAGACGCATTCCTTGCGCTAACAGTGAGAAGGATGTTTTGGTTACTGCCTGTTAAGGGAGATGCTGCCGACAGACAAAAGTGTTTTCTGCAAATAAAGGTGTTGACCTTTCAACTGTAGAGCATGTCAAAGGTTTTCCATACCATTTACGGCCAGGAGCTGGGTATCACATTTGACAACATGTTGCTGCAATATCACATAGGAGCACAAATCAGATTACTTTACATTCATGTGCAAAATCAACTTTAGGAGCAAAATCACCTTTACATCAGGGGTGGCTCCTCCACAATGGCAGAGAAGCAGTGCCCCACTGGTTAAGAGCCAGCAGCATAAAAATAAAACGAATATTAGCCAGTAGGTACAGGAATGGGTGGTGGTGGGCCACGGAGGTGGGAGGGGGGATGAGGAATTGTGTGCGCTTAGAGCACATGTGTGTTTGGACAGCCTAAGATGTGCACAGACACCAGGGTTGTGTCTGAGCGACAGTCATTGCCACTCAAACCAATCCTGACGCTGCTTAAATGCTATGTATACATGTAAACAGCGCCAGGATTGCTGGGAGCCTCTTCAGAACAGAAAAGGAGGATGAGCGAGGTGGCAAGAGAGGACAGCAGCAGCGAAAAACTATAAGATTTTTTTTAATTTAATTTAATTTATTCTCCCCCATCCCTTTACCCATGTCGTTGTCCCCGCCCCTCCCTTCCATATCTGCGCCAGCCGACGCTGCTTTACATGCACAGTCACCCTTGTTGTTAAGTAAGCAGATTGAGGCATTACAGTGAGGAACACAATTGCATTTGGATACAAAATGTCCCTTGGTACATCATTAGCAGAAATGGGGAATCACTTGAAGGAGTAAAATCACGTTTAGGTGCAGAATCACTTGAAAGGCAAAATCACCATTCATGTAACATCAGAAGGGGTTTGGAGCCCCTTCCAGGTACAAAAACAAGTTGAGCCTGATTCACAAATGTCAATTTACACTTTTGTGTAAGTTTACTATTTTTTTGGCATTCACAAACTGCAAGTTTACTTTTTTACTAATAGTAATTTTATGACTGGGGAGAGTCTGCACATAAAAAATCAGTCTCTCCTATCTTTTTATGTGCGGAGTCTTTGTAGTGGTAAAATTATTTTTTAGTAAAATTAAATTTGTAGTGTGTAAATACCAAAAAAAGTAAACATACACAACAGTGCAACTTTACTTTTGTGAATCAGGCCCTTTATGACCAAAGTACAATTAAGGCAAAATCAAATCTAAGTGTAAAATTGTATTTAAGTGCAAAATCACCTTTGGAACATCACCAGAAGGTGTGCAGAAACAATTTGAGATAAACATATACATTTAGAAATATAAATCACACAGAGATGCATAAACATATTTAGGTGCAAAATCATACTTTGTAAAACGTTTGAAGGAGCAAAACAAATAAAGAGGTGCTTAATACAAAAAATCTGATTTCCTTTCAATTATTATTTATTGTACGAATACTGTATATGGAAGGTGCAAGCGGCTGGGGGAAAGGGCATGGGCACAGTGGCATCTATTTTTAATGCCACGTTTATATGAGATATTTTCAGAATAGAGCGGTAAATACCACACTATTTCAAAGCCTTTCACTGGATATTGGATGGTGGAAAGTAACTTCTATTTCAATCACCACTGCAAAATGTATAAATGAACAAAACTCATGTGGGCTAAAATCTCTGTGTATGTGTTCATGCTAATAAAATGAGCTTTCGCAGCCAGATGAAGCTATCAGTAGCCAAGCCTAAAAATGAGTAAAGCAGATCCACTTTGGAGTGAGTTACTCATTCAGTGCAGGAGCACTTAATGGAACTGGAGGCGCGTCCAACCCATCGCTAATGGAGAACAATACCACAGTATAATGCTGCAGGGTCTGGTTCGGGAAAGATGAGCTCGTGCCAGCTATAAGAGAGAAATAAAATAATCTCTACCTTAATTAAATACTATCAGCATGTTGGGAGTGACCGTCTTGGAGGACCTTTATGCCTTGCACCATCAGATTAGCATTTAGAAAGCAGACATATTTCCTGCAGATTGAACATTTAGCTCAGCATCTAAAATGTAGTTAGACAGAGTGAAACCATTTTACAATAAATGCATCGAATCAGCGACGTTTTAAAGCACGGTAAAGTGGGCATTTGCCCAGGGCCCCCACCTTTCACCTTTTCACCCTTGTGAAAGTGAACTTTCTCTCTATTTGACCTCTGCATTCTATTTTGTTCTCTCTAAACAGTTCTCCCACTGCCTGCTCAAGACTCTATACCCAGTGCCATGTTAAGGATTTTAAGACATATTTCAACTTTTCAGTATCCCTGTTATAGTTTAACATATAATTTAGCGCTGTTTGGCATCATGCAGGGCATGGATTTTCAGGCAATAGGTAATACAATTCAAATTTGTTCCAAACAGGGGCCCCAAAATATGTCATGTCCGGGTCCTCAAAGACCTTAAGATGATACTACATTGACGCATCTTTCCACTCTCTGTATTGTGGGGTGCTGTGTGTTTGTGAGCGTGTGATTTTGCAATGAGGATATGCCTAGCACAGTATTATCACCTGGTGTAGCATATTACCTGCAATACACAGCGTTTTGCTATTTTGTGCGTCTTCATTAGTTAATTTGCCATTTTATGTTTATAGGAATTTATCAAAACGGAAATTACTTCACTGATATGGAAGATTAAAAAGAGGTTGGAGCATAACCTGGAATTGTGAGAAGAAATAAGACTCTCAAATTGTCAAGCAAAAGTGCATCTCAGGTATCCCCCGAAAAGTAACAAACAAAAGTGAGAGTAAAATGCGGAAGAGGTCTTGTGACAGCGAAGGTCGACGCTGAAAGCAAGGTGAGTGTAAACCCATCCAGTAGTGCATAGGAGTGAAAATGTGACATCTTTTGCTGTAGATTCTGTGTCTCTGTTACCTCACAATTGATTTGGGGCTCTGGTTTGGTTAGTGCAAACAACAAGCTACCTATTTTGCCTCTATGGCTTTTGAGACGAGAGCTGTGGCATAAGAAACTGCAATGATACAGGAAGAAGGGGAAATGCCAGTGCAATAGAGACTCAGTCCAAAGGGGGCATAGTTTGGTGGCATCAGTTTGAAAGATCTACGAACTGTTGGGAGTTTGTTAAAAAAATAACTTTACGGAATCTGCCCCAACATCTAAATTCAAAAGAGGTTTGACAAGCTTTGGTTTGATACAGAACTGACCCTCAAGCCGCCCTGCTGGACAGACGTCCAGGACCCAGAAGCCCCTGTGCTCAAACGGGTGCGTTAATGTATACCAACTACACTCAGGGTCCCCACCCGCTCAAACCAACCGCGTGAGGATGCCACGCAACAAGTTGAAAAAGTGCCTGGGCAAAGCTATAGGAATGTTGAAAAATAGGTACAAAAAGTGAGGAAGAACCACCATCTCTATAATGGTTACCCTTCTGGCAAGCAACAAGGCCAGTGTTTTCCATCGGTCCATTTGCGTGCTAAGTTTGTCAACCGTCAGGCTGTAATTTCGTCTAATGACCTCTGCACTGTATCTGTGTAGGTGTATGTCAAGGTATTTTGTTGAGTCATCCCTGTAGATCAGGGAGTAAGTGAGGGGGAGGCACCTTGGCATCAGTAAGAGGGAACAGCTCCAACTTGTTCCAGTTGATGGTCAAGCCCAAGAAACAACCAAAGTGGACCACCTCCTCCACCAGTGGGGCAAGATTGTCAACCAGGTCCCTGACAAAAAGCAAAATATCGTCTGCATAAAAAGATGCTAGTAGGGGGCCATGGCGGAACCGAAGTCCCAGATGTAGGTGCCTCATCTGTAACCGATCCACCAAAGGATCCATGTGGATGGTAAATAATAGAGGGGAAAGTGGGCATCCCTGACAGGTGCCTCAAGATAATGAAATGCATCGGACAATGCCTTGTTAACCAGGATCCGAGCCAAGGGGGACACATAGAGGAGTGCTATAAGGTTGCTGAATCCGAGGGGCATGCCCAATTTATGCAGAACGGCATATAGAAAGGACAACTCAAAGGAATCATATGCCTTTTCTGCATCAAGCAGAATAGCCGCAGCAGGAATTTCCAGAGACATCAAAAACTAATGGAAGTGGAACGGTTCGGCACAAATCCCGATTGCAAAGGGGCTATTATGCTTTCCATTAATAAGGACATGTGCGTGGCCAGGACCTTGGCTTGAATTCTTTGGTCATGGTTAAGTAATGACAAAGGACGGTAGGAAGAGCAGTGTTGGGTGACCTTCTGGGTTTGAGAAGGAGCACTGTTGCCGCCTCACGCATGGAAAGGGGCGTATGCTTTGATCCAGGGACTCTGCGTAAACCTTGAGGAAATATGGGACAAGAATGTTCTTATACCCTTATAGAAGGTGCCTGTGAAGTCATCTGATCCCGGAGCCTTTGTACTAGCAAGAGAGTCAATGGCCTTGTGTTAGAAATGGGGTCTCTAGTTGATAGAGGTATACACCCTTGTCCAAGTAGGGACCACAATCCTGGTCAGAGTAAGTCACACACAATCCAAATTATCCTGTTCCCACCCACTGGTAGCTTGTCACTGAGCAGTCAGGCTTAACTTAGAATGCAATGTGTATAGTATCTGTGCAATAAATCATGCAATAACACAGTGAAAACACCCCAAAAATACAACACACAGGTTTGGAAAAATATAAGATATTTATCTGAATGAATTAGGGTCAACACGATAAAGATTTGATAAGTACAAGTCTTAAGTCTTTCAAAAGCAACAGTTGTCTCTTGTGTGCACAAAGTATCTGGTATGCGTCAAAATTACATGCACGAAGACCACAGTGGAGGAGATGTGTGGAAAACGAAGGGTGTGCTTTGAATTTCCGGGGACACACAGACGATGCGTCAATTATTTTCGACTTGGCAAGGACTTTGCGTTGAATTCCGGCGCGCAGGCTTGAATCCTGTTTGTGATGCGGGTCTTTTGATGCCCAGAGATGATGTGTGGAAATCCTGGGCATGCAGGACGAAGTCACAGGTGCTGTGTCGATCCGGTGGGCGGTGCGCCAGAGTTTCTGTCGCACAGCAGGTGCTGTGTTGATTCCTCCCGCCGGAAGTCGGGCTGCGTCGTTCCGGCTCGGTGATGCGTCAATCCCGAAGGCTGTGCGTCGAAGTTCCAGTCGCAACGCTGGCGCTGCGTCGATCTCCACTCAGGGAGCCGGGTTGCGTCGTTCTGGCTTGGCGATGGAGTGATTCTTTCACCACTAGGCAGGCTGTGCGTTGATTCCGGCAGACTGTGCACCGATTTTCGCTGCACAAGGAGTTCCTTTGCAGAGGTGAAGTCTTTTCGACCCTGAGACTTCAGGAAACAGGGGGTAAGCTCAATCCAAGCCCTTGGAGAGCACTTCTCAGCAGAGCCAGAGGTCAGAAAGGCAGCAGGGCAACAGAAAGGTAGCAGTTTTTCACAGCAAAGCAGTCCAGGTGAGTCCTTTGGGCAGCCAGGCAGCTCCTTTTGGCAGGTTGCAGGATCTGGTTCAGAGTATCTGTCACAGGAACATGTCTAAGTTGGTAGGGTCAGGGACCCACTTTATATATCCAAAAGTGCCTTTGAAGTAGGGGAGACTTCAAAGAATGGTTTTGAAGTGCACAAGGTCCCCTTTCAGTACAACCCTGTCTGCCAGGGTCCCAGTAGGGGGTTTGGCAGTCCATTGTGAGAGGTCAGGCCACTGTCTTTTGACATGTAAGTGTCAGGCCCTCCACCCTTTCAGCCCAGGAAGACCCATTCAGTATGCAGATTTGTGCAGGTGTGTCTGAGCATTCGGTGTTTGTGGTTGTCTGGGTGAAATGCACAAGGGAACTGTCAACCAGCAAGCCCAGACATGGATTGGAGACAAGTTGTAAGGCACGGAAGGATTTGAAGTGCAGAAAAATGGTCACTTTCTAAAAGTGGCATTTCTAAACTACTAATATAAAATCCAACTTCACCAGTCAACAGGATTTTGTATTACCATTCCGTCCATACTAAATATGACCTGTGTACCCCTTTCTGATCAGAACCTACTACTCAAATAGTACATGAAGGTAGCCCTAATGGTAGCCTATGAAAGGAGCAGGCCTCACAGCAGTGGAAAACAAATTTAGGAGTTTTCTACTACTAGGACATATACAATACACAGGTATATGCCCTGCCTATTACCTACATAGCACCCTGCCCTGTGGATTATCCAGGGCCTACGTTAGGGGTGACTTTTATGTAGAAAAAGGGGAGTTTCAGGCTTGGCAAGTGCTTTTAAATGCAAAGTCGATGTGGCAGTGAAACTGCACACACAAGCCTTGCAATGGCAGACCTGAGACATGGTTAAGGGGCTACTTATGTGGGTGGCACAATCAGTGCTGCAGGCCCACTAGTAGCATTTAATTTACAGGCCCCGGGCACATGCAGTGCACTTTACTAGGGGCTTAAAAGTAAATTAAATATGCCAATTGGGTATGAGTCAATGTCACCATGTTTTAAGGGAGAGAGCATATGCACCATAGCACTGGTTAGCAGTCCTAAAACCAGGAAAAACAGTGTCAAAATGTGGAGGGAGGCAGGCAAAAAATTGGGGGTGATCCCCCTAAGGCAGTCAGGTCTAACACCTGGGAAACCTCCTCCGCGCTGATGGGTGAGGTGGGGAACTGCTGTTGCCAGCCTTTACCCACACCATAGCCACCTCGGCCAAGTACTCGGAGAGCTCGGCCACCGTGACAGATACACGAGCCCGGTATAAGGATCAAAAATGGGATTCAAAAGTGGAGAGGATATCAGGAGTGCTTGTAGCTATCTCTCATGTCTCCATCTGGAGAGAGGTGACGCACGAGGATTGTATGATGGGCGGAGAAGGCACACAAGTGTGCGACTAACCTGCTCACCCTCTCCTTATCTCCTGGCCGCAGCATATTTACCGACACATAACACCTCACAGTAGGAGGGCTCACAAAAATCCCACAGCAGCACAGCTCTCTGTGGGGGAATAGTGGTCATAAGGGCAGATAGAGCCTGCCGATCAAGCGATTGCAGTTCACTCTCAAATCAAGCAAGTTCACCTCGGATAGAGAAGAGTATCTCAGTATGTTTGGCATTGCACACTCCCCTAATGTAGGCCTTGAAGACATCGCAGAGCATCGCCTTTTAAGGAACTGTATCCACACTAAGAGCAAAAAACTCCACAGTAGCATCACTGACCTATGAACGGAACACCTCATCCTGCAGGACACTGAAGGGGAATCGCCATGCCAGACAGGAGGAGGCAGGGTTGGGATACAAATGTTGGCTATCACTGGAGAAGGATCAGACAGGGTACAGGGCAGATGTGAAAACCCAACTAGCCAAAGGGATGCCACAGGGGTCACATACCAATGATCGATTTGGGACCATACATTATGGGTGCTGGAGGAATAAGTGTAAGCTGCTGCTGAAGGGCTGCAGGTGCACCACGCATCAGCGAGCTTCAAAGAGTCGAGCAGGCTGCGCCATGCTTGAATAGAACGGGGCTTATTAACTCCGGATGTGCCTGTGGTGTACTCACTTGCTGTCCTCAACTCGTGAGGACAGCAAGTGAGGATAAAGTTGCCACCTAAAAAAATATGCTCAGGATGGGACCATTCCATCTGAGATGTCAGGGCATGGAAAAACTCTGGGGAATCAACATTAGGTGCATAAACGTTAACCAAGAGCAGAGGGACACCAGCCAGGGACCCATGCACTATGACATAACGCCTCTCAGTATCGGCCAGTGATGCATAGCATATAAAATGTAGGCCTTTATGGACCAATATGCACAACCCTCTGGAATTGTAGCTGTAATTATCAAAATACAGATTCCCACACTATTGTGCAATGAAGGCACTAGTCGCAGAGGGCGACAGGTGAGTTTCCTGCAGAAAGGTGAGTTTAATGCCATGTCTATTTAAATAAGGAAGGACCTGATTGCCTTTTCTAGGATAATTCAAGGATTATTCAGCCGCCTAATGGTCCATGTAGTGAATGAGACACTAAATGCTGAGTCCCCCATGAAGTAGTGTAACGTGTGCATGGTAGTGTATCAGTAAGGATGATAAAAGGTCCATGAGGTGCATCATCACATGTGTAACTGTCAGGAGCAATAGATAAAACACAACAAATCAAAAAACATACACAACATCCATCCCCCCACCCACACCAGAGAGAACAGATCCCCGGTGAAAATCTCAATCCCATCAACAAATCAAAGAGTGGCATACACCTAGGTTAAGTAGCAACACTCCTTATAGGGAACACTTAGGCTTTCATCTGAAGAAATGGTTGGCAAACAACAGTCAAAGCAGTTCCACCAGTAAAAACAATGGGTGACTGCCAAGAAAAATAGGGGAGGAATCAAAGAGCTGAATGCAGAATAAGTGGGGCCCTATGCCCATCACCAGCTGGTGCAAGCAGGGTATGCAGGTCCACAAGATCGCTAATCAAGGATAATATCACTGGTATCTTCCCAGCTCCAATCCAGAGGGCAAGGCCTGAGGGCGCAAGCGGAGGGGCGCACTTACCAGTGGACTCCACGGTGGTCTGTCAGCGGGTCAGGACACCCAGTGGATGCCAAGAGGGCCCAAGATGGCCGGGGCCCTCCGCTGCAGGGAGTAATCAGAGCAGGGCATCAGGAGGGCAACGGAGGCCTTGTATCGTACCTTGAAACGGTCCACCCCATGGCCCGCAGCTTGGACTAGGCCTGCATGCACAGCCCCTCTGGTCAGTGCCCGCTCAAGCCTAAGAGCGCGGGGTGAGTGGACGCAAGTGCCCAGAGCGCCGCTCTCCCTCGGCTGGGTGAGGTGGCAGTGGCGCCAGGGTAAACTGCCGAGCGCACCGTGGATTTATCCCCAGGCTTGCCTGTGGCCCCTGTCACCGCGGGGCCTCTGGGGAACGCATCAGGCCATGGTGGTCTGCTAGTCAAGTCCTCCGACCTGGGTCTCCAGCCCGGCGGCCGTCACAATACAGCCACCGGTATTTCGACCCGGCTTACTGCTGTGGATTTCCAGCGGTAGGAACCGCCATGAAATCCATGGCGGTAAGCTCTATCAGTGCCAGGGAATTGCTTCCCTGGCACTGATAGGGGTCTCCCCCACCCCGACTCCCTCCCCTTCACCCCCCACCACCCCTGCCACACCCCAAAGATGGCAGGGCCACCCTCCCCACCCCGACTCCAAAGATGGCAGGGCCACCCTCCCCACCCCGACCCCCAACATCACATAACTCACACACACACGACACGCACGCAGGCACCACCAACACACATACACGCACACACACCAACATACATGTCTACATCCACACACTCAGTCAGACACGCACACCCATATACAGACATACACGCACACATCCATACAGACATACATACAGACATACACGCACTCATTCCCAACACACGCAACACACCCGCAAGCATACACGCACTCACACCCCCCTCTACATACACAGACGCACACCCCCATGCACCCACACAACACCCCCCCCACCCCCCTCCCCTAATGGACAATCGACTTACCTTATCCGTCGATCCTCCAGGAGGGGACAGGAGCCATGGGGGCTGCTCCGCCGACACCACACCGCCAACAGAACACTGCTGCGCCGAATCACAGGACGTGATTCGCTGGGCGGTGTTCTGTTGGCGTGGTGGTGGAGGTGGAGCAACCTCCACTTCCCTGCCGCCCGCCAGTATGGCTGTTGGCGGCTCTCCGTCGTAAAAAGGACGGAGAGCAGCCAACAGTCATAATACGCCGAGCGGCAAACCGCCACTACTGGCGGTCTTCCGCACGGCGGTCCCTCGGCGGTCTTGTTAAAAGACCGCTGAGGTTGTAATGACCCCCTTAGTGTATTCAATCAAACAAAAGAGGATTTTTTTTTACAGCAGAAATGCTGAACTCACATATTCGAAGGTGCACTCATAAGTGAGAATGGAAAAAAAGGTGACTGCTAAATAAAATATTTGCCTAAGATCACACAATTTGAGACCCATTTCTGGGTCAAGTACATTACAGTTAGGTTGAGTAGATTATTCAAGCCACTCGACCTGCAGGTCTAGTAACATTTTTATGATTTTTCAAGGCCTGACAACTCACACATTTTCTCGTGGGATTGTCTTGCTCTTTTCACTCATTGCCAAAGATGAGCCAAAGAACAGTAAAACACAGGCTGGTGGGCCACTTCCTCAGACTCACTGCCTCAACAAACCCCATTTCTGAGTGTCTTTCAATGCACACTTTTCCCTAGCACTTGCCATTTAGATTCCAGGCCCTCGTTTATAATGTATGCTGCATTTAATACAATCTTACAATCACATTATATCCACAAAGATATGAACATTTCAAAAAAGTTTTTCATTTCCATAAGAAGCTGATTTCTATTAGAAAGCCTTGACATTTGCACATATTTAAATGTTTTATATACAAACTCTATTCTTTCATTGATGTGTGTATTTTTGATTCTTTCGTATGCGTTTTCTACAGCATTGTTTTGCAACTGGGATATCATGGTTGCTAATTTAGCAACAGCAATAACTAATGTTTAACGTGCATTAGAAAGAAGGATTCCAAATGATAAATACTCTGTAGTCACCGATGTTCTCACTGTGAAACTATTCGCTACCAACAGGATAATGACTCTGAAGGCATTCTACAAGTGCAGAAAGAAGTGTTTGCATTCTTGTTTGTTTATCACCTTCGGAGTTGAGCATTTTGACACGGGATTGGCGAAAGATTACTTAACGCTCAGACAAAATATCGTATTCCTCTTGGAGTTGCCCTCATTCACTAATAAAAGGTTGTTTTGCCATTCTTTTTGTGACTTAGCACTGTATAGCAGAAACATAAAGACGTCTGTCAGACTGAGCAAAGGTCAGGCACTGTGCATGTGCTACATGCGCAGGCACCTGGCTGCCTGAGGTGAACACTTTGTCGCGCTGAGGATTTCGCAGCCCTGTGGACATGACCTCCTCAGCCCAGCAAATCACTTGAAAATCCTCCCTCTCATTAAAACAGGGCATATCACAGATAGGCTGAGCACTTCTGTTTTAAGGACTGAAGTGCTCGTGGCCGATTGTCCACCAGGTACAACTCATCACAGAGTGGGGTAGGGTCAGTAAGTCTCGCTGACCCCATCCCAATCTACAAGTAAGGAACTGTTGCCTCCTCTCATCGATTGACCCAAAGCAACGAACCACTGACAGCTTCCCTCGCGCCACCTGAGATAATCGCTGTGACTGATGCAGTTTTTTTATGGCTGGTGCGTGCGTGTGTATTTATTGTATGAATGTATGTGTACTTGTGCGTGCTGTGAATTGGTGTGTGCATGCGTATATAGAATAGAATTGGTATCTGTGCACTTGTGAACGGATGGGTATGAGTGAGTGTGCATGTAGAGGGGTGTGAGAATGTGTGTATGCCTGCCCACCCCACTGATCAAATTACCAGCTGTCACTGGAGCAAGATTTATGCAAACATGATAAGTAAGGGTTAGTTTGCATTTTGACCTCTCACTTTGCTTTAGGCTCTTAGCTACCCTCTGAATCTCCCCTTCTTAACAATAATACCCTTTAACCATAAATACCCCCATACACACGCCTGTTGCTCTCCTTGGTTTTAGCTTTTCTGTTCTGTAAGCTAGTGGTGCTAGAACAATTTTCAGAGTCGGCTACTGCCATCAATAATACATCACTGAAGGTATAGGGATTGTGAAAATCCAAGCATCACACAAAGAGCAAAATAAGTAAATGAACCAACCCCATTGAGCAAGAGAATGGTATGAGTGTATTTTGTAGCCAGTGGTGCATTCTGGAACACACTGCTGCATATATATTACTAAATCATGGTGCGGTAGCACAATCATTTACAGGCAGCACATTTCCTTTTGAAATGGCCACAACATTTGCACTGCCAAGCATGGTTACTGATAAAACTATAGTGTGCTCAAAGGATAATGTGTGGAATTTCGGTTTCTGCAAATATTCATATTTTGCATGTCACCAAGTAAAGTGTCTTAATTGGTTTTGATCCCTTTAAAATCTTCTTTCCAACACACTCCAGAATTAGAAAAAATGTGCTTCACTGGTGCTTCCCTAATTGCTGATATATCTTGAAAATTGTGTACAGCTCATTTACAGGTAATTAAATCTTTTGTAATGTAAAAACTGACAAACTGCATCCACCCTTTCCTTTCACACTCACTGTATTCCAGCAAGATTCTCAGATAGTTCATTTTACAAAATCCTGTAACTTTGCAGTCAAAGAAAGAAAGTAAATTGCAGTCCCCAAGTTAAAAGAATAACCAGCAATTTGACAGAAGACACAGCCTGACCTTTGACCTCTGTTTTTGAATGCAACAAAATAGTGAGAAGATAAAATCGAGTTTCTTCTGAGCTCCAGCATGGATACTTTGGGGGTGCTGCAGCACCCCACACCCTTACTCCCAACGCCTATGCTATTTCTTCTTGTGTTGTATTTTATATACTTTTTATTGAATACGTTTTCACAGTGAAATGGCAAAATAATAACAGCATCTAAGGCACTGAAACACCATTAATGCTATCATCAGCGTAAGAATCCAGTCTACCCCAAACTCCTCTCTTAAGAAAAGATAGGATGTGTTATGCTATGTACCATGGTAATGAACAAAAACACTTTATATTTTGTTGTTAATAAAACCCAGAATTCCCTTTAACAAGACACTAAGGAAAAATTGGAAGTGGTGGTTTGAGGAAAGGTTTGCTGCATCTTGTCACTGTCTGAGGTGCTGTAGTGAAGTTCATTCCAATTGTTGTTGAGCGCCTTACTTGACGCATCTTTCCGAGCATTCCTTCATTTGCTATCCTAGTACTGGCAGACTAATCAGTTGAAACATCATCCTCCCCTTAAAACACAGTAATGGTAGCCAGTGAGGGCGCTGTCTGAAATATATCCATTTCACGTAGAGAGTGAGACATTAAAGCACACCAATCAGCTGTGACATCTATACGATCGTGAACAAAGTGTGTGAGTTTCCTCACCGCAAGTAACCCCTGGATATATTATTCTTCTCCCTGCTCAGGTGACCTCCTCCCTCCAGGTCATGATGGACACTGTTTCCAGTCTTGCAATTTTGTGTGATAGCCTAATGCATTCTGAGAGTTGTAGTCTTGTTTTGCTTTAGTTGAACTAATTACAGTAACGCATGTGAAAACAATGATTTGCAGGAGAGGAGTTCAGGACTAAAGACGGTGTCCTGGTCATTACTGTACTATACATAAACATGTGTAGCTTATATTTCTACATTTCTCAGGTCAGTATCCCAACTAGAACCAACAACAAGTCCCTCAGTATTCCATCTCCTGCTATTTCTTTAGTCCATCTGAAGACCCCTGGTGAATAACTCTGAACTCCATTGGATTAACTTCACGTTTGAATTTAAACCTCTTCCTCATTTGATTTTCTCGGCCAAACTGTGGGGAAGCTCCAGAACATCTAAGAAATAAATAATAAATCTGTAGAATGTGAGTTTATACTCATTTTTATGTGAAACCAGAGTGAAATTGAATGGTCTTTCAAATTATCGTGTCCCCCCATGTTTATGAGCCAGGTAGTGGCCTGATTTTCATGCTTAATTTTTTCAACATTTTGGGATTTTCATTTACTCGGCTGGTCCACGAAATTCACTGAAATAAAATGAATACATACAGTTCACGTACGAGCACTCATTGAACCACATATTAACTACTGTTACACACCTTAAACACTAGGAAATGGGGAAAATGTCTGATATTTTGGCTGTGTAATGTTGTTAAACTTTAACATCTAGGGAGGCTTCATAATTCTGCATATTTAGGGATCAGAGCTAAAACCCAAAAGGATATTGCAGGGCGTGTTTAACAATACTTCTCATAGCAGTAGTATACGTTTATATGTGGGTAGTTTCATGCCCATATGATCCCGTAAAATAAACCAAAACACATTACAAAATTTAGGGAACTAATAAAACAAACTTCGTTTTGAGTGACAGCTTGCGTTGTCACTTTCCATGATGGTTCTATGTCTGAGTTCACTATGCCTTTGCCAAGAACAAGATGCAGGAGACATATTTTGATTATAGTCTCCACATGAAAACATGCCTCATAGACCCTGCTGCAGATTCACCGGTGAGCCCCGGAGCCTGTTTGCTTTTAACCTGCAAGCTTGGCAATAGTGGGTCAATAGTGTGATGCTTATAGACAGTCTGCCTAGCAGCCAGGCCATCGTCAGGAGGAAGTTTCTCTGTGTGAAGGGGCTTCCTTCGTAGAGAGGGCCTGAAGGTGTGTATGTTTCTTTTTGCAGAGCCTTTGAGAAAATTAATGCAACTTTGATATTATTCTCTTCTATCCCTGGCTTCTGCAGATTCCCATCCATACACAGCCCAAGAAAATACAGAGTAATACCTGCAAAAATTAATAAAATTCAGAATGCCCAATATTTCAGGGTTATTATTAGACCTGGCAGCTCTTGGTGTGCTTTCCCTGTACTTTGTGCTTCTGACCTCCTGTTTTTGGACCCTGTGCTGTAATTTGTTTTTGCTGGTTTTGAGACTCTGGGTACTTTACCACTGCTAATCAGTGCTTACGTGCAAGTGCTCTCTGTCTAAAAGATATCAGTAATTGGTTATCCATGATTGGCACATTTGATTTACTAGTAAGTCCCTAGTACAGTACACTATGGGTGTCCGGGGCCTGTAAATCAAATGCTACCAGTGGACTTGCAGCACTGATTGTGCTACCCACATGAGTTGCCCTGTAAACATATCTCAGACCTGCCACTGCAGTGTCTGTGTGTGCTGGTTTGCACTGCTAATTCGACCTGGCAAGTGTACCCACTTGCCAGGCACAAACATTCCCTCTCACTACATGTAAGTCATCCCTAAGGTAGGTCCTAGGTAGCTCCATGGTCAGGATGCAGTGTATTTTAAAGGTAGGACATGTACTGGTGTGCTTTACATGTCCTAATAGTAAAATACTGCCAACTTAGGTTTTTACTATTGTAAGGCCTATCTCTCCCATAGGTTAACACGGGGACTGCCTTTAAATGTCTTTTAAGTGCAGTTTGCCATTGGGAGCATATGGAGATGTGAAGTTTGAGGTCTCTGAACTCACAATTTAAAAACACATATTTTGGTAGAGTTGTTTTTTGGATTGTCTGTTTGAAAATGCCACTTTTAGAAAGTGTGCATTTTCTTGCTTAACCATTCTGTGCCTCTGCCTCCCGGAGGAATACATGTCTGGGTCAGACTGACAGTTGGGCTGTTTGTGAATTCCCTCTAGACAGTGACACAAAGGAAGTTGAAGTGTGTTGTGCATATCCTAATGAGTCTTCCTGGGCTAGAGTGGGGAGGGAGGAGCTGACACCTGCACCTGAAAGGGCTGTGCCTGTCCTCACACAATGCAGTCTCCATCCCCCTGGAGCATGTCTGCGGCCAGGCCTGGGCAGGATCTTGTGAACATCATAGACTTTCCTTTGAAGTTTGCCTACTTCAAAGGCAGCAATGAGTATAAGTAGTGGACCCAAAACCCCAGACTTTCAGATTAATTTTGGATCAAGAGGAACCTCTGCCAAGGAGAAGAGCTTCAGAAGGACCTGCCACTCTGCCTGTTGCTTTGCTGTGCTGGCCTGCTCCTTCTGCCTTAAGACGGAAAGGACTGGACTTTGCTTACTGAATTCCTGCTTGTCAAGTTTTTCCAAGGGCTTGTACTGAGCTTGCTTCTTGTTAAGAAGTCTCAGGGACATCAAAGACTTCACCTGCAAGCCTCTAGTTTGCTTGCTGTGGACCCTAACTCGCCAGGTGGTGCCTATTCCAGTCTCTGGGCCCTTGGGAGTGAAAGCTGACCTAAAAACAGGTAGAATCAGGTCCACCAACTCCGGACGATGCTAAGACCGACGCTGCTGCTAGACTCCGCGACGCCACCTGCACCCGAAGCGCTGGTCCTTGTTGGAGTGCGACAACCGTGACTGACACCGCAAACCCGATGCTGCAGCCCCGCTGACATCCTGCGACTTCGTGAGTTCCGGGTGCCATGACACCCGACTCTGCCACGGCACCTGTAGCCCTGTGATGTGAGTCCGACCCTGTGAGGTTTCTCAGCACATCTTGACCCGCCAGATTCATCGACCCCGCCAGATCATCAGGGACTGACACCTCGCACCAACACCGCATCACCTTCCCTGCTCTGCAGTAAGGAACCAACGTGCACCTGCTTATTTTCTTCAATACCAAAGGTACTGTACTCCGTCAACAACATCGTGATAGCCCCAGTTGGATCTATTGTGTTTTTCAGTGTTTTTATGAGGATTAAATATTGTAAAATTTATATTTCTACTTTTGTATGTTAGGTGTCTTGTTTGATTTAGATAAATATTGGCTATTTTTCTAAACTGGTGTGGATTCCTTTTGTGGTGTTTTCACTGTTTAACTGAGTGTGTTGGTACAAATACTTTACACATTGCCTCTGAGATAAGCCTGACTGCTTGTGCCAAGCTACCAGGGGAGTGAGCAGCGGTTATCCTAGGTGTGTATATCCCTTACCCTGACTAGAGTGAGGGTTCCTGATTGGACAGAGTGCAAACTGACTGCCAACCAGAGACCCCATTTCTAACAATTATCTTTTTTCTTTCATTTGGGATTAATGTAACACATAAAAATTGCTGATAGCAGAATATCGATAACATTTTTTTCAATTGAAAAGCTTAACATATGCAGTTAAAAAACAAATTATTGTATGTGTAGAAGAGGGAGGAATATAAACTGAGAGCCCTTGATTTAAAGTTAAAGCTTGCAGTACAAAGAGGAAAACACTGGATAGCCACAGCCCTGTGCACTGCAGGGGTTTTATAATAGTATATTTTTATGCTGTAATTCTTGGGGAATAACGATTTTAAGTGTTGATTTTCACATAACATCTGTTCCTGTGCAGACCATCACTCCACCCCGGCAAGCAGATATGGGACGTGTGTAGTTGTGGCAGTGGTGAGTTTCGATACTGCCCATGTTTTTTTAATTATGGCACCCGTTCAGCTGCTGCCCATGTGCCAGTAATTGAAAGAAAACATGTTTAATGAAGCTGGCAGTGTAGAAATGCAGCCCTTGCTGGTTCTGGTATGAACAGGGGGACTTAGATAATAATGTAGCTTTAATGCATAAAAGCTACTCCGAATAATCCCTAGGCATCTGTTCAAGGACAACATTTGCAAAAGAATGCGCAAAAGAATGCAATTATCTAAAGTCATGAGCACCAGAGACACAGTCGAAGACTGATCTCAAACTAGGCGTATACTGTCTGTGGAAATAACCATTCAGTCCTGGGATGCCTCGAGAGTATCATAGAGATATCTGCCACGCACGCGCAAAGGCTCCTGGGAGGAATTTATGTGAAGGGGTCTTTTAATATGGCGTACACGCTTGTCATTGACAAGAAGCTTCTGCTGATGTTCACCCTGGTTAGGTAACAGACCCCATATTCGTCACATAAACTGCACCATCACAGATCAAGAGAGTTAATCAATAAATAACAAACAGCAATAGGCTGGTGTGGGCTGACTTAGTAAATACGAAAGTGTCTCATCTCATAAGCATGGGATGGCAGATGGCTGCATTATGAGAATGGTGCATATTTGTGCTTTAGTGTTTCTGGCGCTTGAATAAGGTCATTATCTTGAGATTTTTGACTGTTCCTGAGTTGTGTCCCTATTGAGTGTGCAGTACTTGTAAAGCACCAGTCCTGTGCACTACTCTTTAGACACACTGTTACACTACCTTTAGGAGTGGCCTGGACCTGAGCCAGGGCAAGGGGTCAGGGCATTGATATAGGTATTGCAGTTTGTCATTATAGGAAGACCCATAAGGCCACTCAGTGCTACAGGGGTGGGAGGGGGCTCATCCTTCGAGAGAACCATTCCTGCATGAAACTACATTTTAAAACCATAAAAACTATGCTTCCAGAATTTCACCAAAACCATGCCAGACCTGCAGACAATTAACATTCGCTATATTGAATATCACACAGCACCAAACATGTTGACATGGCCTCTACCCACTGCCAATGAGCTTTATTTGGGCAGGACATACAAGTGTCTCATGCAGATTGCTCTTGTTGCTGTTAGACATATTGCGTTAAGTTTTTTGTTGCAATTTAACAATGAGTCATATGGTGCAGTTGAATCAACACCACCATAGACCATGGAACCCTCATGTTTTGAAAAAAAACTCTACAAATTATTTTGCAGAGAAATGGAATCTCTGCTTTATAAAGAAAGCACTTACATTTTAACTATTTTTAGTGTTTCGTTTTAACGTCATTTTAAAGCGTCATTATTTAGAACTGTAGAGAATTCATGGCCCTTGTTTTTGTATCATGACAGAACACTTCATTATTTCCATAATAGCTTCCAAACTGCATTTAATGAGAGAATCAGCAACAGCTGAAAACTCAAAATACCATTTCACTGTGCAGGTTTGTATTATTAAGAAAAATGCTCTGTCCTGAATCTTGTTTTTATGGAATGAGCTTTCACTGCAGAATTAACTCGCCTTGACAGTTTTAATAACATTCCTTTTAACTGTGACAGGGAATTTGAGGCCATTGTGCCTGCCATATCAAAAGAAGTGTCAAAGTGTCAAAACCGTGAAATTATTTTTCTTGTAATCAAAGGCAACATTTCCCCCTCAGTTTTTATAGAGTCACTGCTCTCTCATACCCGCCAATGGACAAGAGGCATTGAAGCATCTGTTAAGGAAGTGTCAGGGACACAACCCACGAAATCAGAGATGGCTCATGAGTAAATGTCATATCACTTTTCTGTGCTGAAGAGCTTAAGGGCACATCAAACTGAGGCTCCTAGCAGAATGATTGCTTTTTTAAGCTCCTGATGATTTAAAGCAGCTATCATGACTCTATCTACAGAGCAAATCTGTGTCCTTGTATCGCACGTAGACCTTGGTGGCCCGTTTTCGCCTAGATTTCAAGCCCTTAAAGTAAGCATCACCTTGTATACTGTTGCTGATTTATGTGTCGTCACAGCACTGCTTGTCTCCCTCTTTTATCAGATACTTACACAAATACTAAGGAACACACCATCTGAGAGGAAACGTCAATACCGAAAGGGACCTGGTGCCAAACAGGTCCAAACAGCTATCCACAAAAGCACCATCTTCTCATGTTCTTCGGAACACAAATTGACATCTCTTAGCTTACACAAGTGCAGTACTTAATTTGAACCAGTGGTTGCAGGTGGGGCCCACTGGCAGCCATTTTTGGACACCAAAACTTAGTTTTCTTCAACACACTTTCATTCAGAAAAAAAGAGAGAAAAGCACAACAGGTGGAAAGAAGAAGGAAGAGAAAGACTGAACTAAAGAGGCAGGAGTGTCTGGTGGTGGATTAGTGAGACATGAGGTGGAATCAAGCCTATGCAGCCTCGACCTTCAGTAGCATCGAGTGGGGGCGTCTATGCAAAACTTTGGGCCCCAGTACTTATTCTTTTACAAATCAGGTATTATTTTCTGTGAGTTTGTAGGGACAGAACAGATATTTTTAATTTAAGATCCTCAGAGTCTTACCTAGGATTATTCAGAATATTGCGGAAACATGGCACACGGATAACAGCACCATAAATCAAGAGATATAAAAAGGGATAACCTCCCTCTATGTTCGTGTAAATCACATTTAAAACAAAGGGCAATGGTAAAATGTATGTAAAGACATAGCTGTCATTTTGTCAACTGACAATTTAATTAAATCAGTTTCAGATACTCTATATGAAATGTATATTAGCACATAGACCGTGGAAAGCCAGGGCGTATACATTTAGGATCAACATAAATAAGTAAATTTCATTAAGCAGGGGCATCACCACATTTGCTCCAAAAATCACCTAATTTAATCGGAAACCCAGTTAGGGTGACCCTCCTCGGGGATGAAAACTATCATTTCTGCTAACACGTTTCAGTGCCCTTCAAACACATTTTGCAAGTCAAATATTATCTGAACTTCCCTTAGTCAACATGATAACTTGAGGGCACCAATTAGAAAATTCCCATGAGCCACCTTTGTCTTGCATGATAACTAAAATAGGTTTCCTGCCGCAAGCAACAGGATGCAAATATTTCTCATTTACAGACATTATCGTGATGTATTTTCACACGATCCGGATAAATAATTGCGAGTACTGAAAATGATCCACTGCAACAAAGGATGCACAAAATGTAACATAGACTAAATGCAAATTAGATCGAGAGATATATCTAGTAACCCGAAATGTGAATATTCTATTATTAATCTTTAGGAAAAGTTGAAAGCAGATATCTTTTCTAAAATACCTAGAGAGCAGAATTCCAATCAACAGCCAAAGCTATAAGAGATAAAACCCAATCTGTAAGGAAGTAAGTTAAAAATCTAGCCACAAATAAAACTGGATTGTATAAGCAAAACATCAGACGTTATCCATGGTGGAAAAAGAGCTAACATGCAAATATGTGTTACGTATCCTTGTCTTATCATGCTGTCCAAACTCAAGGCATCTGGCTGGACATGGTTCTGTAATGCAGTCTACTAAAGGATTTCAGTCAGGCTTAGATTAGTTAAACCATTACTGCATCTGTGAGAACAGGCATAAAATGAAGTGTTCTTAAAACTCAAATACTAAACCAGCAGAAAAGTTAATTTCACACAGCTTAACCCAACCAGGTAGTTGGTTGATGAATACCATCAATGGAGTACATACAATAGGGGAGTGGCCTCATAAATAGCAGATACCTCTTCCTTTATACTTGGCAACAATTTTGATGTGGTATGAAAAAACTGTCTGCCACAGAGAGGAATCTTAGCTCTTACCAACAGCTGAAGGGGAACTTGATGCTTCCCTACATCCTTCATACAGTTCGCTATTACTAGCACCCGCACCACTCTTGCAAATATGCAGTTAGAGATTTGTGGCTCCAAGTCGGTGGGATGGCCTACTACCGACATCTCTAGAGAACCACTTCCTGTCACAGCAAGACACTCTGATAACGCCCCCAGCCTCCGTGCCTTTCTGAGATCTTCTCCTCCAGGAAATATCCCGAATTTTCATTCATCAAAAACCTCTGACTCTGAAAAGGCCTGCAGCATATTTAATTCAGGATGTCAACACTGAGCCTGAGCAGGCCCGCTCTTTGTATTATTTTCTGTGACTCGATCGAAAGAAAATAATAAGAGCAATCTCATCACAGACCTAAACCTACCCACTCACCAGTCGGAAGAGATTCCATTTGACAGTTCAGCCAAAATCTCCATTAATGTTGGACAACCCATATTTTAAAGTGGCTGGATTAAGAACGATCACATTATACAGTGTATTTCACTATGTTATTGCATGCCATTTACCAGTTAATCTCCCACCGTGTGCACTAGACCCACTTTCAAGTCGTATAATGTTTTTTGTTCATTTTCCTTTTTGTCTGCAGAGTCTATTACATTCCTCCAATGTACAAGAATGTGGTATATGTAATGTAGAGGTCATTTTAAATATGTTAAAATTTATCATACTCTGTATCAACTCCTGAAAGATTCTACTTGCATCATTTCCAGTCAGAAATGTGAATGTTACTCCACCTACAGCTGGCTCACCCTTCAAGCACTGGATGTTTGGCGATAGACAGCAAATGACTGCGGTCAGTTAAATTATATTTGATCCAGTTTCTGTTGTCAGGTTCATGTTTACCAGTTTACGTTTACGTTTGTCATGTGTTACAATGTGTTAACAATTGCTTGAATATGTTGAAGGAGATATTTAGGAGCTGATGAGTTTGCCTGGCAGTAAGATTGCCTTGTCAGTCGGCAGAGGCGTTCACCTCCACCCTTGTAAGAGAACCACCGTCTTATTAAGAGGTCTCCGTCCTGGCAGGATCTTTGTACCTACAGTATGGGTTGGAAAGCTACTCTGAGTAACGGACAATAGTTATTTGCAGATATCTTCCATCACTTCATGTGTTTGATGTAACACCCTCAGTGGCCAATGGTATGCTCAGTAATGGGTGCTATGCTCACTGTGCTCCTGTAGCTAAGTTGCACTGACTGATGCGGCCCATCTAGGCCAAAACCGGTTTTGGTTTGCTTGTGTTCCGGTTTGGAGAGCACCTGGCTGGGTGGTTTGGGCTGGACTGTTCCTATTGGAGCAGGATCAAGGTGCTCAGACACAACCCCGGGGCCTGTGCAGTTTCTCCAGCCTGGCTGTGTGAGCAGCCGGGCTGGAGAAACCTAAGTGCACATACGTGTGTTTGGACGGCCATCTTAGGCCATCCAAACACACATGCGCATTTAGTGCACACAATTGCTAATCCCCCCCTCCCACCTCCTTAGGCCCAGAACCGCCCCTCCCTGCACCTGCTGGCTGAGCCAGCAGCAGAAAAATAAAAGGATATCCAAATATCATTTTATTTTTCTGCTGGTTATTAGCCAGTGGAGCGACGCTCCTCCGCCATTGCGGAGGAGCCCCCCCTGATCATTTCTAATGGAATTAAGAGTGCATTGGGAATGATGCCAAACCTGCAAGGAATGGCAAGTATGAGTTTCCTGGTATGCTGCTATGTGGATATTGACAAGTAGTATCCCAGTAGCGTTGCAGTTCTAGGGCCAGAAGTTGGTGATGGAAATTTTGATAGCAGTGATGAGCGCTAGTGGATTTCCCATCAGAGATTTCCTCTACACAGTTCGTCCACCAAGGTCGATACAGCCCCTGTAATGGAGAAACCTACGTTGCCTAGGCAGAACACTCTGGATATGGTAAATTCGCTATCTGCATCATCAGGAGTTGACATTTTTTGCCAGATGGTCAAAAACAAAAGAAATGAGAAATATTTTACCTTTATTGTTGGAGATTATCTTTCTGCAGGGTCACCCCCAAAACATTTTGCCTTCCTCCTTCTCTTTTTACGACCTCATTTTTGCTGGCTTTGGGACTCTGCGCACTTTACCACTGCTAATCAGTGCTAAAGTGCATATACTCTCTCCTTAAAACATGATGACATTGGCTCATACCCAATTGGCATATTTAATTTAGTTGTAAGTCCCTAGCAAAGTGGACTACCTGTGCCCAGGGCCTGTAAATTAAATACTACTAGTGCGCCTGCAGCACTGGTTGTGCCATCCACATAAGTAGCCCTTAACCATGTCTCAGGCCTGCCACTGGAAGGCCTGTGTGTGCAGTTTCACTTCGACTGGGCATTTAAAAGTAATTGCCAAGCTTGAAACCCCCCTTCTTTCTACATATAAATCACCCCTAGGGTTGGCCCTAGGTAGTCCCTAGGGCAGGAAGCTATGTAGTTTCTATATGTCCTGTTAGTGTAAAACTCCTAAATTCGTTTTTTACACTGCTGTGAGGCCTGCTCCTTTCATAGGATAGCATTAGGGCTACCCTCATATAATGTTTGAGTGGTAGATTCTGATATAAAAGGAGTAACCAGGTCATAACTAGTATGGTCAGAATGCCAGTTGAAAATCCTGCTTATTGGTGAAGTTGGATTTAATATTATTATTCTAGAAATGCCACTTTTAGAAAATTAGCATTTCTCTACACTTAAATCCTTCTGTGCCTTCCAATCCACGTCTGGCTGGGTTAGTTGACAGCTCCCTTGGGCATTTCACTCAGACAACCCCAAACACAGGATGCTCAGCCACACCTGCACACATCTGCATACTAAATGGGTCTTCCTGAGCTGGGAGGGTGGAGTGCCTGACACTTACATGTTAAAGCACAGTGGCCTGCCCTCACACAATGGACTGCCAAACCCCTACTGGGACCCTGGCAGACAGGATGAAACTGAAAAGGGACCTTGTGCACTTCTAAGCCACTCTTTGAAGTCTGCCCCACTTCAAAGGCACATTTGGGTATTTAAACTGGGTCCTGACACTACCAACTCAGACACTTCTGGGCAAGATACCTACTGGGGAAGAATCTCTGAACCAGAACCTGCAACCTGCCAAGAGAAGCTGCCTGGCTGCCCAAAGGACTCACCTGACTGCTTTGCTGAAAATGACTGCTGCCTTGCTGTTGCCCTGCTGTCTTGCTGCCCTCTGGCTCTGCTGAGAAGTGGTCTCCAAGGGCTTGGATTGAGCTTGCCTCCTGTTTTCTGAAGCCTCAGGGCCAAAAAGACTTAGGGCCACATGTACCAACTTCAGGTTCTGTGACTCGCAAATAGCGAGTTGCAAAACCTGATGTACAACAGTGTCAATGACACTGTTTGCGATTCCCAATGGGGTTACAAATGACCTACCTCATGAATATTCATGAGGTAGGTCACAATTTGCGACCCCATTGGGAATGGCCACCCTCACAGGGATAGTGGCCTGCTAGAGAGAGCAGACCACCATTTTTTTTTTTTTAAATGCAGCCTGTTTTCCTTAACGAGATGCATTTCAAAAACAAAAAATGAAACGTTTTCTTTTCACTTTTTCAGAACAGGCAGTGGTCTAAAAAAATATTTGCGCTACCATTCACAAGGGACCCCTTCCCGTTTGCGAATGGGTTAGCACCAGTTTGAAACTGGTGCTAACTGCGATTGTTTTGCAACCGCATTCGCAGTCACAAAACAATCATACATGGGACTGCAACTCGCAATTAAGAAAGGGACACCCCTTCCACATTGCGACTCACAAACCCTTTTTGTGACTTGGTAAATAGGTTACCGAATCGCAAAAATGGGTCTGTACATCCCAAATTGCATTTTTCAAGTCGCAAACAACCCGATTCGCCGTTTGCGACTTGAAAAATGCATCGTACATCTGGCCCTTAATCTCTGGAAAGAACTTCTTGTGTGGCGAAATTTTGATGCACAGCCTGCCAGAAACGACGCACAGCCTGCATCGTGGTGAGAAAATCACTGCATGCCGAACTGGAATGACGCAGCTCTGCTCCCCGAGTGGAGATCGGCAAAGCACCAGTGTTGCGACCAGAACTTCGACGCACGGCCCCCTGCCAAGAGGAATCGACGCAGCACCTGCCGTGCGACAGGAATTTCCCCACATCACCCACCGGACCGACGCAGCTCCTGTGGCTTTATCCCACACACCCAGGATTTCTCAGCATCATCCCGGAGCATCCAAATACCCCGCAACCCGAAGAGGATCCAAGTCCGCACGCCAGAAATTGACGCAAGGCCCTTGCTGCGTGGAAAATATTGACGCATCCTCTGTGTGCGCACGGAGAAACCGACGCAGACCTCCCAGTTTTCCACGCATCTCCTCCTGTGCAGTCCCTTGTGGATAATTTAGACGCAAACCAGGTACTTTGTGCATGCAATAGACACTTATTGCTTTTAAGAACTTAAGACTCTTTCTATCATTTTCTAAAGTGATATTTTAACGTGTACTTATCAAATCTTGATCGTTTTGACCTGCATTTAATCAGATAAATACTCTATATTTTTCTAAACCTGTGTGGTGTATTCTTGTGGTGTTTATACTGTGTTATTGCCTGATTTATTGCACAAATACTTTACACATTGCCTTCTAAGTTAAGCCTGACTGCTCAGTGTCAATCTACCAGAGGATGGGCACAGGATAATTTGGGCTGTGTGTGACTTACCCTGACTAAAGAGAGGGTCCTTGCTTGACCAGGGGGTAACCTGACTGCCAACCAAAGACCCAATTTCTAACATTTATGATATCTACTGGAAAACCCCAATCACCCAATTTACACATGTGCTAGCTAAAAAAACACGGGCCTCATTTCCTCTGGTTTTAGTCAACTCCTGAATGTTCTATTAAAGAGATATCCTGGAACAGATGATCCTCCAAGATCAGAAAAACCTGCAGCCAGTTCTGCAGTTAACAGGTAACGAGGTGCCGAAATGGCCGAATCGGAAGGCACAGTAACATGAACATAGGGGAACATAGGGGGCTTGATATAGGTGCGGGTCACGCTGGTTGTCAGTAGGCTGATAATTCTGATGGAGAAGGTGTCATAGAGGTGAGGTGGGGTCGTAAACATTGCCACAGGTGCGAGTTGGCTTGATGCAGGGCATTGAGAATGGTTTCCAAGTGGCATCAATGCACCTCTTGCGGTGTATGAGCCATTGCAGGAGCAGGAACAGTTTTCCACTGCTAGAACAATATCTCAATTAAAAAAAAAAAACTTGCAAGCTTTTGTACTTTCTGAAGTTTATAAGGATTGCAAATTTGCCAATCTTACAAGTTCACATTCCACCCTTTCTCAGTGATGAACATACTTTCAATATAGACTGATCCAGCTCCAGCAAGGTTTAGACTTAATGCCATAAGACATGGTGAGCGAACAACTGCCAAGACTAGACTCAATAAGAAACCACCATGGAGATGGTGGTATACTTTTCTGGAAAGGTAAGTTTAAGGGCTTTAACTTACTGGAAAATCTCACTGCATGTGAAGGAGACCAATTATGTAGCCACCAACAATGTTCCTCTACTTTGGCGTTAAATTTTCATGCCCAGATTTGGTGACTGTTATTAGTGGTCTGTGGACTAGTGGATTTTCCACCAGAAACGTTCTCCCCAAAGTGCCCCTCCCTTAGTGGATAAAACCACTTTCCTCCACAATGATGGAATATGATAGATATGGTGGATTTTCCACTGTCAGCTTGACAGTGTTGAAAACGCCACAATGGTGGGGATGGAATATCTGCTAGCCAAAACTCTGAACCGTGTCATAAATTGAATGCAGTGGATCAGTAGAGTTTGGAGAGGTTTTGTTTCTCTCACACCACTAGTTGCTGCCATAGCACGTTATCTTCTTAGAAGTGGCATTAAAAAATATAGTTCCAAGGCCACGTGTTTTTTCAATTATATGTATTGCTTCCACATTTGCCAGTCAATCTTCCGCTGTGTTAACAGTGGCAGGAGCTACTGAATAGGGGTAGTGGAGTGGGGGAAGGGAATAAAAAACTAAAAAAAAGAACATTTACCTTTTCTGTCAGGAGTCGTGTTCCATCTCTCATCCACCCTTTCCCGTTTCCTGACTGCCAGCAGCACACAGGCTACAAGTCTCCCCTAAGTCAATCACGATGCTGCTGTCAACAGCAATACAGCCAGGCAGAGAAATGCTAAGTGCAATACAGCCGGGTGGAGAAATGCTAAGCGAGCGTGTCTGTTTGACCGGCCATACGGTCATGAGCACTTTTGATGCACATGCTCCTCCTCCCTGTGACACACCCAGGCCTGCCCCACCGTAATCTGGCTCCCAAATAAAATGATAATAGCATTTTGTTATTATCATTTTATTTCTCCTTTTTTTTGCACTGCTCAAAGCAGTGGGGCGACGCCTCTCCGACTTAGTGGAGGAGCGCCGATGTGTGTTAAAGTGATTATTGAAAATGTACTTGCTAGCGAACTCTAGCGGACATATTTTCGGTGTTTCCAGATAGGTCAATAATGTCTCAATTTTATGCTCAAAATAGGTCGCATTGTCCAAGTGTTTTCACCACTGCAACTAAAAGATGAAAAAAAAAACTTATTTGTTGAGACCTTTGGTTTAGAATAGTGGAGACACAAAATCAACAGCATTTTCGAAAATAAGGCACTGAAGTGTTACCCAGAGAACAGGTGTGTAACACAGGATCTGAGTGACTTCACATGGATGAAATTGTGTTTTGGAAATAGTCTTCTTTGAAAGATATATAAATACTGATTTGAATTCACATCCAGAAATTTTCAATGAGATTTTGTGTGGTTGTAAAATTAATTCAGCATTGTTCTTTTATATCAGAGTGGTGTCTCCATTATTCTTCTCTGTATTGCACTTTCTAGCTCGATTTCAAGTTGTTCAGACACGTTTCTTAATTCATCACAACTATATTTCTCTTTATGAAATACAAATTTGTCCTGAAGGGCAGCCAAGATGCAAACTTCAGATTTTTACTTTGTTGCAAATTCTGACCCATGTGTTTTTTGTGTTTTTGGCCCCTATTTCTTATAAATCAAATACCACCTAAACCTTCCTGTGGTATCACTTTTTGCATCAGTACACGACAGACAACTAGTGCATAGAAACAGATAGCACAGCCACTCATAAATAATATTAGCACCCAGTATTGTTTTTTTTGGAACTGGACAGACAATCAGCATGCTTCCCTTGTGGTCTATAGCTACTTTTGCCAGCCAACAAAAGGAACATCCTTTGTCTGCCAGCTCCCTGATCCTCAGTTGCATAATGAACAATGATGGGGGCCCACCCTGCGAATGTCATGAGGGGCCCAGGTGTCTCATAGATCGCACAGATACTCATTAGTCTTAGACTCAATGGGGGCCCCCATACGCCACAGGGGCCTGCATTAAACACCTGCCATGGACATGAAGACATGGGGTATCTTTTGCTAGGCCTTGTCTGCCAGTGATGGTACATGAGCCCTGGTGCCTTTCTGTTTTTTTCTGCTTGAGAAAGCTGAGTGGCTTTCCCGAGCATTTAAAAGTTTCCTATTCCTTGCCATTACACACATTCAGCCAGGCACGCAGTGGCCTGGCTTAAGGGCCGAGGGGGCTCTTTCCAAAGAAGAAACAATTGGGGGCTCCCCACTCAGTTTGGGGTTGCGGGTGCCTTTGTTACGCCCCTGCTGCTCCTCTGCCGTGTCTTGGTGAAGTGGGCCTGCACCTCAGCCTTAGTCCAAGGTTCTGGCATTCACGATGCTCTGAAAGCTGTTTTCATTGGAAACTGCCTTCACCTTCTGTCTGTGCTGGGCCCGCTCCTTCCTTGTCAAAGCGGAAATGTAAGCCATAATAATATAAGAAATGTAAAACAAATAAACAAATTGTTATGTTTATTATATGTCTACTGTTTTGCAGCATTTTGGCTTGTATTTCCAGTTTCAGAAAGGAGGGGTGGGGCAGACAGAGTGGAAATGAGAACAGTCTCTGTTAGAACAGCTGCTGCTGCAGACCTCAGTGGAACGCCAGTGTCTGCACTTTGGACTAGAGGTGAGTTGAATTCAGTGCTTGGAAGTGAGAGGAGGATGCAAATAGCCTTATTGCCATTGCCTGGATGGCAATAACTGTTACGAATTACCCTCCCCTCAATGCGGACTCTGTGAGAATAATTAACAGCCATTATTGCCATTATTGCCCACATGCAGACAATAATGTTTCATTAGAATACTGGAATGTTAGAAGCTACGCTGAAAACAATAAAGTGGCCGAGAGACAATGATGGTTGCCCTAGACCCTCTGTTCTGACATTGACATTCAATTGCTTGTCTTTTTCTTTCTTCCTTTTAAATTTAGAACATTCTACCATCAGAAGGAGGAATGTTCTGATAGCATTGTAGCCCTACAGCCTCAGACTATACCGGTCTGCTCTCTCGTTATCGGGTTCGGGGACTTTAACAACTGTTACAGCCCACTGCAGCGGGCTATATTGCTTAATTATTTGTAAACTATGGGTGGTTTCGAGCGGTTCTAAACCATTTCTGGCAGAGATGTTGCGCCCAACACCACTATTAAACAGAAGCGCAATACCACCTTCAAGCTACATGTTTGATTGAGACTGTCTTTTCTGCATACCTAAGGCTATTTCCGAAATTCAAAATTAGACCTGCAATGTACAAGATGCGCGGTAAAGGAGATGTCAAATCCTGAAATGCTTGTAATACACATGGGCTGAATCTGATAGGTACCCTCATACTTTTTATCTATAAATGATGGTATGAAGAAGCAGACATTTTCAACTAATTCTATATAAGTCTCCTGTGGATGATAAACGGAAGATGTTGTTAGATGTAGAGAGTTTTTTAACGCCATGCTCCAGGTACCTCTTTTTTGAATTGCTAGCTTTTACTGTGCATTTGTTGTATGCCATTACTTTTCCTTTTCTCGCCTGCCCCTTTCTTGTGAAGACAGATAATTAAATTGGGTGCAAAATGTCCAGTTGATCTAATCAGTAAAGAGTGAGCCCAAAAAGCATTTGTACTAAAAATGTACTACGCAGCATTCACAAGGCCAAGAATCAGAAACTGGCTTATAGAGGGACAAGATAATCTTGTAACCTAAAGAGAGCATTCCTCTTAGTTTATTCTTCGTCGGCTGCCGGACACGGGAGGTAAAGTGATTTGATGCAGCCAAGCGGAGCATTCTGTCCTCTCTGGCTGGGATGTAAAAAATACAAAAGAAAGTCAACAAACTGCACATGCATGTCTAAAGGACACTATTCATGTCTCTCATCTATTTGTGAAACTAAGGCCCAGATTTAAAAGGGCCTAGCACCTCCTTGCGCCACATTAGCGTAATGTTTTTTACATTAATGTGGCCCAACGAGGCCAAAATCGTAGCGCCAGATTTACAAAGTGGTGCAATGCACACATTGCACCACTTTGTAACCACTTGAAGCACATTATGCCTTCGCCAGACATAATGTTTGCAAGGGGGGTGATCCCCCATTAGGGGGACTGAAAAAATGGCACAAGGAAATCTAAAAGAATTCCATGCACAACTTTTTGCGACATTTTTAACGCCTGCTCAGAGTATGTGTTAAAAGGAGGCACACCATTATTTATAATATGCCCCTACGTACTGTTCAGGGTTTGCACCAAAATTTTGGCGCTAACTCTGAACAGTGCATCAATAACGTCAAAAATGTTGACACAATTGCCCCCTACCCTGCGCCAAGGTGTGCTGTATTTTAAAAAACGAAGCACACATGGTGGCGGTAGGAGGGAGCTAAGGGGTAAATCTGCCCCTAAGTGAGCAGTAGAGGAGAAAATGAATCAAACATACAGCTTGCAATTGGAATTTATATATTTGCCTCTGCAGAAACAAGGTATGTCACAATAATCACAGTCCCCGGTGATGTGCAAAACTACCTGTAAGAAATGTTATCACTAGTGAAATGTAGTGTCTTGTCTAGTTTTGTCTAATACTTGTGAGAAGAAATGCCACCAGTGAATAGCGGTGTCACTGATGATGAGTGGAGATGCCAATAACACAAGGAAAGCAGTTTCTGCTCTTTAAAACCACCTAGAGATAGGGTCAAATGCAAAGAGTAGAATCATCCATGAGAAACAGTATCACCATTCCACAGCATTATCACCTGTATGCAGTAGTGCTAACTGTGAGTAGCATATCACCATGGAGAAGCATATCTGTAAGTAGGACTATCACCACTGAGATGTGTGACTGGTGAGAGACAAAGCAAAGCATACCTGCACATCAGCCAAGCAAGTAAAGAAATAAAACACAAGCTCTAAGAAATGCCATCTATCCAGGATCCTGTCATGGGAAAAGTTCAATTCTTTTCAGGTGTGCAATGCCCATTAGGCCGAAAGGGCTTTAGCTCTGTTGTCTCCAGTAGCCCGGGCTGTGGAGTGCACTGGCAGTTCATCAGCTGTCACGGGCTGGGTCAGGGGCTGACCACTGGACTCTGCCTCACCCAAAGTACTTTGCAGGTCTTCAGAAGACCATGTATCAGTTCAAAGGTCCTTGTGTGTTTTATTTACTGCCCCCACCCCCATGGACTGTTGCTGCCAGCATGGGAGAAAGGATGAAAGGATTCAATTTACAATACAAAGGTGGGCATGCAGCACATTCATATAAGGTGTCCAGCCATTGGCCTAGTTTGCCTCTAAGGTTCAAAACAGGAACTGAGTCCTCTACATGGTACATGATTCATCATTTACAAATGTGCCAAAGACTTCAAAATTCACAGTTTCCAAACGTAAACTTTGAAACATTCCTGCCTGCGATGAGGATGCTATCAGCAGGGCCACTGGAATTATGAGATTGCGCAGATGGTTTGCATACTTGCTTACCTCTGAAATCGATTATTATGTACCAGGCTTCTTTATACTCAGGAATATGATCAGATGAATACATGACTTTTTTTTTAGCTTAGTCTGAAATACTGTTGCATAATGCCCAGTTACATCGCAATATATTATTATATCATATATGCCCCAATCAGAATGCTGAAAAAGTATGGTTATCTCACATATCTGTTCTCTTTAATTTCACCGGACAACACTACATGTGACTGTAACTATGGAGAAACATCCCTTCCCTATTTTTCATTTAATTCGCCTGATAACCCTATAACCTATCTTTCAGTTTTAATGATTAAAATATCAGTTTGAATGTCCCAATACGGCTGCTGCTAACAATAAATAGCAATGATCTAGACAAGTGTATTCACTGTAATAGTCACCCTAATATAGTCTCCATCACATGACCTGACGCAGTTATGCACACACAGGACCATAACGTGCCCCTGCGCCCATACATGCCGACATAATAACATGACTATTACTATGGAGAAACATCTCTGCCCTGTCATTTCTTTTGCTTTTATGTGACACCTCCATGGCCTCTTTATTTATGACAATGGTTGAAATATCCGGCTAAATGCTCAAATTTGGATACCATAGGTAATAAGAACTAGCAACATGGCACCCCCATTATGGCCACGTCACATGACCTCACGCAGTCACGCACAACCACGACCGTATGGTGCTCTGTCATCCTTCAAATATATCCTGGACTCAGTTACTATGATTTCTCAGACCTCATCACAGACCGACACCAGGGTCTCCAGCCTTGATGGACGCCGTACCTCTGGTCAGCAGTCTGACATGCCACGTCATTAGGATTGCACTTCCCCTAAAGACACCATCACTTAAATAGATCCTAATAGACGATTAACATGATGAGTTTGTTAAACTTGCCATTTCTGTTATTCTTGCTCCTTAACAGTCTGGACCAATTTTTCATAATGGCTCTAAAACACTTTTCGTTCTATGGCTGAGTCCCTGCTGTTAATGGTGTGCTCAACATTTTTTCTGTGGGGTAGCCATCCATTTCTTAGACCTATCTGCTGTTACTCTGTTTTTGACAACTAAGAACTGGATGTTGATCATGACCATCATTGAGTTATTAGCCATAGTGTGCTTGTTGTTTTTCTTCTTCAATACCTGGAGCCTCCTTGGCATTTCTTTATCTTTTCTGACAACTTCTGGCTTCTCCTTGGTGACAAATTCAAAGTGAGTTAGGTCCTACAAGTAGACTAACTAGTTGTCCAGGTATCTCAAGAAAAAATGCATACGTCCCACTCTGATATTCATTGCCCTCACTATTTGCTTTCTAAATATATGAGACTATTACTCTTGTCCACAGGTCCTATCATGATTGTTACTATGATTTAGCTACAATATGCCAATAAATTACTTTCTCATTGTGTTAAACACAATATACTCATCCAGGAAAAGAGCATACTCCTCCTGTAGCGATACCACTGTTTGACCGTACTATCTCTTCTGTTCATGGGCTTAGTCTTGACCTTTCTCTTCCTGCTCCCTTCTCCTCCATCCCTTTTCCTTCCCCGTTCTCCCCCTCCTATTCCTTATTACACGCTAGTGAAAACCTGTAGTATCCTCAGGCATTATATTAAGTCCACGCCTTGCACTTCTATTAACTTCCCTTAAATTGTAGGCACACATGACCCACCTCTTACCTTTCTACTGTGTGTTTTCACACAAGTTCAGTGCCCCACTAGTCTTCTATCTCCCATTAGAACAATACATTCTGCTTTCTTTGAATTGGTTTGTTTTAAAATAACATTGACAGCTTTGAAGAAGCCCCAGTTCTGTGCACCAACATGGGGTAAAACACATATTGGCTGTCAAACTGTCCACTATCCCTGACATCCTTCATTTACAAATAAGGAGCTGGACAGGGAAACCCCAACCAACAAAATCTCTATGATTTATAAAATAGTGTTCATCTACGAAATTGAGCCTCGTTCACGTATTAACTATTAATCTCAACATATTGCAGAACTCAGTATTCTGTGGTGTTGTGAAATCGTGTTTATTTACCATGTTCCACTATTTCTCATTAGAGACACTGTTTCTCACTAGAAACACTGCTCTACTGTAAGAGTAGCATTTTTCACTCATGGCAATAGTTCTCATTTGTGACGGTGTCACTGATGGCACAGTCTGTCACAGCTCTCAGCATATCTTGCTGATAACGTCCATGCTGGTGTTACTGCCTGCCATAGGACACAGCTAAACATTGACAGCCTTCCCTTTGATGATAACACTGCTCCTGATTAGCAAGGTTGCTACTCCTGTTGACAACTATGCTTTTTGTTGATATTGCTACTTGCTGCTGGAAGTACTTCTCTTTTTTTTAAGACGTTTTTTATTGAATCAAATACAAGAACACTAACTTAACATTGACAGAACAGAGATATGCAGTTGTGGATGTATATGAATAAAGAATATTGTACTTATAAATGCATATTAAACATGTAAATGAATTAGCAATATAGCATCAAAGACTCCAAGTTTGAATAAAGAAAGAAGAAAGAGAAAGGGAGAGGGGGAACAGCTATAGGGATAGAAAAGGGAGTCAAGTGATAGTCATGTGGAGAAAAAGGTAATAGACAATAGTTACAATAAATGTAAGATGAAATAAGTATATATATAAGTATATACATTTATATAAGAAGAAAAACAGGAAATATATTGGCATTTTAAAAAGGAGGAGAAAAAATCAATTTCCTTCGCAGTGCGTGAGACATAGTTACTTATTGGCAACCATAGCTGATGACGTTTGAAGAAAGTTCCTGTTGAATCAAGCTTGTAGCTGTCAAGTCTATGATGATAACATACAGATTTCCACCACTGTGTGCGACTAATGCTCTCTGAAGATTTCCAGTTAGAAGTTATAATAGAAATTGCAATAGAAAGCAAGAGGTCCACCAATTTTCCAAGAGTCTTCAATGAACTCCAAATTTCATGTATGCCACCCAAAAACAGTAATTTGTGGAAGTACTTCTCTGAGGTTACTTTTTGTGACTCCTGTCACTTTTTTTCTCACTACTGAGTGCATGGTGATACATTTCATAATTGAAAGAACTTGTGGATTCTGCCTCATGCCCATATATCAGTCACCAAGCACATCTAGTGGCTAAATTGTGAGTCATAATACTAGGGACCTGGCATGAAACATGGTTTACCTGCTAGACAAAATCTGTTTTATGTTAGACAATTACCTTATTTCACTGTGCCTCCATGCCTTCTATCGCTCCTTTTCATATTACCTTAAAAAAGCCTCAATTTGGGATGTGCCCTCTATAAAGAACTTTACGGTGATATGTTCTAATAGACTTTAATGTTGCTCCATATGCTATAAAAATCTAAGCGAGTTTCTCATGACAACTGACTTGCCTCTTGGTTCATTACTAGCCAGGGCCACTGGAATTATGTGGCAAAAGAGGACCAAATCATGCAGCAGTGTAGATTAAATTACACATCAAGAAAAGGCAAATTTTGCGGCATAACAGAGCACATTCTGTGATAGTATTATCTCATTATTTGTCATTTTTATACATGGTAACACTATATCTGAAAGATTACACCTTAGTAATACCTATTTAACATGTAAATACAGCATTAAGCAACTACAATTTTCAACCTTTGAAAAGGGGCTTCTAGAGCGCACAAACACATATTGGTATGTTTTTAGTAAATTGTGATCCGTTTGAGCTCTAAAATATTTTTGGGGTCAAAATCTACAGAGTATGCAGCAGACAAAGGATTATGTGGCAAATGAAGTAGACCGATAAAATGCTTGAATCTCGTAATTCCAGTGGGCCTGCTAATAGCGACAAATTGATCAGGCATCACAGTGTGTGGCATACTGTTCCTTTAATCAAAAAGAGGGGTAATATTTCTTTAAGACATGAGCATATATGTGATTTGAATAGGTAGGCTTATACCACAAACAAAACAAGATGATACCTTAGTTTCTCCGAACATTTGATAATATTTGAAATTTGAGACAATCAATCCTTATATTTTTTGGTTATATTAATTGTGTGACGTATTAGTTGTCTTGAAAGATCGCCTGGTAATGCTGCTTCTAGGGATGCAGAGTGTCACCAGTGAGACACAACACCAATTAATAGAAGCTTAGTTGTAAGAGGCAATGCAAACATGTATTGTCAAAGTCAATACATTTAGCTATAAAGTGTAAATTTACCAAAACACATGCAGTCAACACTTATTTTTGTATATGCTGCATGCACAAATGTTGTTTGTCACATGAAAGCCTGCTCTATTGGCTCTTTCTCTTTTGGGTTAAGAGTAGCAAAATAGAATTGCTTTCGGTATTGGATGCATACGAGGGTAACGAGGTAACACAAGTGAATGCGACCATCTGTTTGGAGTAAGTATACTTTTCAGTTGTAAAATAGTTCCACACACATTCCAGTCAAAGTAATTCCAGAAGGACAGAATGATACACCAAATAGCCAATAGCATGAATTGGGAGAGTAATACTCCACTGGGTTGAGACAAAGCCCACTCCTTCTGTATGTGAACAAAATTGTACCAATACCTATTAAGACACCTGCACTGTCAAGCCAAACATAAAAAAATGCTGAACACTGTCACCAGTGAGATGTAATGTCAGTATTGTGGGTCAATGCCAATGACAACAGAGTCCCTTATGAGGAGCAGTGTGACTGAGGAGACATACCTGTGAGAGGTAATGTAGCCAACTAGGAGCAATATCAATGGAAAGATGTAATGTCAATATTAAATAGCAGTATTATTATTAATAAATAGTGTCACCAGTGAAATGCAGTGTCAACATAAGAGTCAAGGTAAACAATTTTGAGCAGTGGCAGTGGACACATATACTGCCAATAGCGGGAAACAGAGTAATCAAATAAGAGCAGTGTGTCCAATGGGGAGCAGTGTCACCAGTGAGAAGCATTTTTAACAGTCATGGACAATTCCAATAATGAGAAAGTGTGTCACTGTTGGCAAACAGCCTAGCCAGTCAGAAATAGTGTCACCAAGGAGTAGCAGTGTCTCTGTTAGACCGGACAATCTTGTTTTGTAATCTCCCCAAATTTTTGCCTTCGCCCCATCTATTTTTGCTGAATGTGTTCTTGCTACTTAGTGCTAAATTGTGTGTGCTCACTCTCTATACATGTATTCCTGCTTACACCTGCACTTGATTGGCATATTAAATTTGCTTATAAATCCATAGTAAAGTGGTATACTGTATACCAAAGGCTGGTAAATTAAATGATACTAAGTTAGCCTGCATTTCTTATTGTGCCACCCAATTATATAGCCCCTTAGAACATATTTGCCAATCCTAAGACTCCATTCTTTATATATAAGTACCACTAAGCAGCCCAACGGCATGGTGCATTGCATTTAAAATGTAGGACAGGTATTTTCACGTTTTACTTGTCCTGGTAGTGAAAAACTCCTAAATTCGATTTTCACTACTTTGAGGCATCCCTCACCCATAAGATAACATTGGGTGACCTTATTACAATTAATAAGTGCTAAAGTTTGTTTCTGGAGCAGGCAGGAATTTCATATTTGGTGTCTGAGGATTCACAAATTAAAACCCTCTTAGATGGTAAAGTCTGATTTTAAGTCAGAGTTGTGAAAATTATACTTTTAGAAAACTGGTATTTTCATGCCCTAACCATTTGGTGTCTTCGGCATGGGTCACAAGATTAGGTGTAACTGCCAGCTGGCCTTTGTGTATTCCTCCCAGGCAATATCCCAATGGAGGGCCTGAGTGATGGAATGATGGGCCATCCTGACTTGATGGGGTGGGGGACTTGTCACCTACCACACTGTAACTTCAAAAGACACTGCTCAGCTCGCACATAAAAGATGTTACACTAGCCTATTTTACCCCAGACAGAATGGGACCAGGATAGGGAGGCAGGAAATTCCAGATACTTATGTGCAGGAATATTCCAGAAGCTTCTCCCACGTCAAAGGGGGCACCAGGTATAAAAATGGGATTGTCAAGCCCACTCTTCAGTAAATTACTGGACCTGTGGATACTACAGAAAGACTGCCATGCTGCCAAGGGACTACCTTGCTGCTTAAGGCTTGTCCTTCTGTCTGGGAAAGAAGATTGGACATGCACCTTTTATCCCAGTCTGAAGTGACTCCAAAAGTCAGCTGACCAACCTCCTGGAGTACACAGCAAGCTCCGGAGACCTCTCTGTAACTGGCCACCTGGCATGTTGGACCTACACCTGTATGAGCCCTGCTGGCCTCTGATGGAGTGAGTGCAGGCCCTGAACCCTTGATGCAGCACCAGTGGAGCTTTTCCTTGAAGAAAAGAAGAAATCCTGAATTTATGGACTCTTTGCAACCATGAACGGGGCAGTCTGTGCCAAGATCTTGCTAAGATCTTGCCACCCCTGCCAACTTCAACTCAAAGCTGTGGTGGACCTGACTCTTTGTGCTACAGTAACCCAGTGACGACCAGCAACACAAGATCTTCACTTTTACAACATTGACAGTCTTCAGTGACTGTCAACTTGACTCTCCAGCAACGACCATCCGCGGCACTCAACAGGATCTTCGTGCTACAGCAACAACTGTATACAACTCCTGGCCTGCTCTTCCAGCTAACGCTCTCACTGCTTCTCACTGCCCTGTCCACCACAAACTAAACTCTTCATGCTGGACTTTAGAAGGTAACTTTTTCATGGAGCTAACTTGGTCCATGTATCTGGCCCACAAAACAAATCGATGGGTTTGAATTTGTGACTTTCACCCAGTCTCGAATGACCAGATAACCATGAGTGGTGCTTTGTGCTTTTAGGTGCTATACTTACTATATCAGTTTAAAAATGTGTATCTCTGGTGCTACTGATTGGATTATTGTTGTTTTGGAGTCCAATAATGTATTCCGTTACTGTATTTATTTTTACATTGGTGTGGGATTTTCCTTGTGGTTTCACTTTATTACACTTTGCTTGCTGCATAAATACTTTACACATTGCCTGTAAATTACTCCTGACTGGTTTTGTGCCAAGCTAGTGGAGGGTTAATCACATGTTAATTTAGTGACTTTGTAGTTCACCCTGACATGCACTGTGGCTGTTGCTTGAGAAAGGCTCACATCCCCCTCGAAATAAAACAACCCAATTTCTCACAGTCACCATTGGTAGAGTATTGATAGTTACAACAATAAAGAACATCATGGTGGGCAATATCAATAATGTCTAGCAGGTTTACCAGTGGGGAACATTATCATTAAGAAATAGTAGATTCATCAGTGAGACATAGTGCCACCAAAGAGAAGTACTGTCATCAGTGACAAGGTTACTGGTTAGGAACAATACCACCAACGAACAGCAGGGTCAACAGTAATATATAATAGCACCATGAAATAGCAGTATTACCAGTAGGAAATATCAAGGAGCAATGCCATCAACGATAAGTAGTAGCACCAATAAGGGGCCACCTCACCTATGAGATTTTCTGTTAAAGCGAGGAGCAGTGTCACCAGAGAGAAGTATTGTCATCAATGAGGATCGATGCCATCACTGTGACTTACTCTAAGAGCGAGTAGCAGCGTCACTGGGGAGGAATGAGAGTTACCTTAGAGAGGGAAATCATCAACTAGAAGTTCTGTCACAATGGAAGAGAAGTATCACCAATCAGAAGCATTGTCACCAGTGAGGGACAGTGTCACCCTTGAAAAGCAGCATCACAGTTTGACACATGAGCAGCAGTGCATTTAAAATGAAGCGACTTCACAAGTATCTTTCATTGTCAATAGAGCAAGTAGTTTTACTGAACATGGAATTCATCAATGAGAATGAATTACTCCAGTAAGAATGTCTCCCTAGCTTTGAGGTGAAAGTTATTTTCCCAGAAGCACACACAACCCACCGAGCAGGAGGCTGCTCCTCCGTTCGGGCAGAGGACCATGACCCCCTCTCCCCACAGCCAACAACAGCAGGAGCTGCAAACCTTTGGAAACACTATTTATTGTCATTTTATTTTTAGAGGGGTGGCGCCATGGGGGTGACGAGCATGGAGGAGAGTGCACAGAGCCGTCTCGGGCCGGCCAAACACACATGAGCACAAGGGCTCTCTCCAACCCGGCACTGTGTAGCTGAGTTGGAGAGAGACAGAACAGGCTCCCAGCCTGCGTTGGAACGCCCAGCCAGGGTGTTCCAGCCAAACATAACGCTGCACCGAGCAGCATCATGATTGGTGCAGGGCAGGCAAGGTACCCTAAGTTTCACTTAGTAAAGTACAAAAAGATGCAAACACCCAAGAGCAACTTTCCACTACCTGCTGACATTGATTAGTTATCTGTTTAAAAAAGCTTATAAAATGGTGGTGAACTTCTTCCTGTAAAAGCAGATACACCAATTGCATTTCCCATTGTAGTTTAGTGGCCTTTAAGTTACAGGTGAGAGGGCTGGGTCACTCATACAATGCATCCTAAGGGTTGAATGACGGCTCTCTGCTCCTGGTATGCAGCAACGATGGAGAAGGGGTCCAGGTCTATTGGTTAGAGATTAGCAGTAGAGCACTATGGAGATCTGCTTTTGTTACAACATTGGCCTCACTGGTCCAACCCTCTCCCACCAGTGCCGAGAGTCTTTAAGGGCTGGAGTGGTAATTGTCACATACACACAGGAAGGATGGTTATGATACAGTTCTGCAGAGGTCTCCTCCAGAGAGAAATCTAGGTCCTACACATACAATTGCTTATTTCCTTCATTTTGAAGGGCAGAAAACTATCCTTAAGAATTTCACACTACAGTGGTTGGTTATATGCTACTGCTGCAGTAAATAAATAGAGCGCTCCAAGTCTCAATGGTCACCAAGAAACCAACTAATCGATTCCCAAGGGCGAGCTTCGGGGGAAGATTGGGGTGTTAAGCCCCTTTAATAAATGTATTTTCTGATAAATAGGTAGAGATGCTTTTTATCAGGTATGGTGATTGCACCACAAATGTTTACATACACCCAGACAAAAACGCACACACACACATTCTTCCTGTCTGTTTTGAAAGTCCTCAAAAATATGGGTTTTAGTACTGCTACCAATCAGCATTCCTTTCCCTTTCAACTATCCCTTAGACCCCTTCCCGCACCCTGCTTCTCATATAATGTATTTTAACATTATATTCCAGCCCGATTGTTAAAAAAACCGAAACTTACACTCTCTCACTGCATCTTACCGACCAACCTATGCTCCTGATTCTCCCTTAGATTGCAAAATAAAATGCTGTTTTCACAATTGATGTTTTATCGGGAGTGCATAGCAGCCTCCTTTTGTTCATCAAAGATTGCACATTGAATAGCTAAAATGAATTAAAAGTTTGGATGCATTACCACTATATGGGTAATGACCCATCCAGTCCAATTTATATGTATGTGCAGGAAAGCAATTACACCAACTCTTTACAAAGTTTTTTAATTCAATAAATTCTTAATTCACTTTCCAAGACCTATATCACTCATTCAAGACGAGTGATGCTCAGGAACCGGGAACAGAGCTCCATTAAATATCACTGAGGTGAAGAGTTCACAGAAAACTGTTAATAAACATTTTGCCCTGCTTCAGCGGTAGGCCGGTTTCCAGCATACCTGAATTTCTAGGATATCGGTATACATTACAAATGTACTTACTCATTCGCAGTAGAATGCATATGCACTCCTCTTAGACTGCAGCTCTCTTGTAGGAAAATATGACCCCTTTGCTTTAGCAAGACTTTAATCCAATAAAGGGGTCGTGGACTTAAAATGAATGTAAAATATGGAGTGGTTGCATATATCTCAATTGTACAGCTTGGTAATGTTAAGCTAGGGGAATGTTCTGTAATTAGTGCAGTATTTTGTTGGACAACTAACTCGCTGGAGGGTTGATCTGCACACTGACTGAACCATGATTTGACTTGATTGCTCTGCGAATCCTCAACCCTCCTATGGAACAGCTGAGCTCCAGGAAGTAACATGGAAAATTTAGTGCACAACCAATAAATAACCAACTAATATTATCAGTATCACAAAGAGACACAGTAAACCCTATTTATAAACATCCAATTATTTTTTTCATCTAAAAGGCTGTAACTGTTAAGTGGAAGTAACCAATCTCTGTACAAAGTACCTGTGATGCTAAGACAAGTTACATACAGAGATGGCTATATCATTATTCAACAAATAGTACTTGCACTCCTAACAAACTCATAAACGCCTTCATATCTTGAAGAATATTATTTTTAGAATCTCTATTAGAAGGCGGGTTGTGGTTCAGCACAGAGTAGCCACAAATCTTTTGGGCTTAAAAGCAGAGTTCCCGGTACATTGGTGTCTTCATTAGCATAAAGGCTGTCATTCAACATCAAGTGTTGGGCGGTTATTCATTTCCAACTGAAAACTCCCTGTTTTGACTCCTGTTTTTACGTTTTTAGTTTTTGCTACACCCAGGCACAGGTCAACATCAGCTGTACTATGTTCCCAGTAGCTCGCATGGTAATGGAGGAAAATAAGTGGAAACAGCTGCTGTAATTTTACGACTTAGATGTATTTCTTCAGCATGGGCCAAAACCTCATAACCACACGGACATGGCAGGGTGATAACATATAGAAACAATCATTTTGGGTGCAGATTTACTAGCCCATTCTTACTGTTAAAACACATGATCGGATCCACAGTAGTTGCAAAAGTGTATAAGCGCAATCATGAAATTATGGAATTATGAGGCCATTTGATAGAGCTTACCACAGGCAAATATGTATAACTGTATGACTCTGCAGACTAAGAAGTTGGTGAACCAATTTCAAGTTACCGCTTAATCACTGAGAAATTTCCTACCTCGTCAAAATTGTGTTCATACTTTATTATAGGGGATCATCGAAGCGAATGTATAATGTGCACAGGTGCTTACTTTATGCTGGTGGTTGCAGAGAATAGGCACCAACACACATTTCAGGGGATTGGGACTTATTTTTCATGATCAGACTTTGACACAAGAGAGAGAAAAGCAGAGCAGAAAGAGAGAAGGTGGAAGAGAAAGATAGGAAAACATCGATAAAGGGAGTAAGCAAGAATGAGCACAAATTGGCTGAGTAAGATAAAGAGAGAACAGTTGTATTGTGATGAAAGAAAGATGTGTGAAGTGGAATAAAAAATAGGCTGCCATGGTACTCTGCAACCCCGGCATTTGCCCAAACCAGTGTCTGACATCTAATTAAATTTTGCAGTCGTTACACTAACTCATTTTTTTAATGAAATGCTGCAGTGTACCCGTCATATAGCGTATGCCCTAAATTTGAAACGTGTCAGGATAAGCCACTTAATGGTGTTAGCGAGAAATGAAAATACACAAACACAGTAGGCACAATGGCACCATTCAAAAGCGAACAGAATGAAAAAGGTACTTTTTGTAGAAGCACATTATACCACTTTACCTCTATTCACAGTTTGTATGTAGAACACGCATACTTTCTTAATTTCCATTAACTTTCGTGGAAGCACTTTGGCAGTCATTTACAATCAAATAATGGACATGACAAAGTAAGCTGGCAGTAATAACGGACCCTTTATAGTGTTTTTGCATAAGTCATATTTACAGGGAGAAAACGAGCTTTGTACACGTTGACCTTTATTGTTACATTGTTCACTTAAATTCCCCAGATGCTGAAAATTATCAACTTAGTTTCTTTTAACATTCCTTGAGGGTCACGCGCCTCTCCTGAGAAAAGAGGATCTGACAGTTCTCTACTCCAGAGTATGTTCTACGGTTGAATGATAACATAATACATTCATAGTATTCTTAATCAAAAACATGTTGTAATTTTTGGAACGCATGCTATTTGATATATTGCATAGAAGTCCTTTCTTTACCAGATAATTTGGTTAATTTAGTAATTATGTTTTTTTCGATTACCTAATTGCCACGTCTCGGTTAATTGCAAACTTGCACAAATGAAAACTAGGTGAATGTATTCCATATTTAAGAAGACATCAAAATATATCAACACATTTTTGAAAATCACACTTTGCCTTGTTAAAGGTGGAACACAAACAAACCACACTCTCTTAAACTAATAAATCATCATATAGACTCAGTACTAAATATTGTGATCACAATATTGGTGCGATACTTTTTTTCTACAACATAATTTATGTAATCATATTTGCTGTTAAATTGTATAAGTGAAACATCAAAATCTACTCGTGTCAATTATGACACACCTGGAGCTGTGCAGTGTAAAATATACTGGTAGTTGTTGACAAGCCATTCACAAGTTTGACCTTTTTGCTGTCGTTATCTTGTTGCTCTCTCCCCACACCATCTATATGGTGTAGGAAAGTACCCTCTTTCTTGGCAAGGTTACCCCCTTTTTCTGCCTTATGTCAGTATGCTTGGGTGTGTTCACTGGGATCCTGCTAACTAGGACCCCTGTGATTATGCCCTTTCTCCCCAAACTCTGTATTTCACCCACAATTTGCATACTGGTGTCCCCTTATATGTCCCTAGTATATGGTACCTAGGTACCCTGGGCATTGGGGTTCCAGGGAATACCTATGGGCTGCAGCATATATTTTGCATCCCATAAGGAGCCCATGCAAAAGGTTCTGCAGGACTGCCATTGCAGCCTGCGTGAAAAGTTGTAAGCACCCTTTCACTGCTGTTCACCAGGTCACTTACAAGTCACCCCTATGGCAGGCCTTTCAGCCCAGAGGGCAGGGTGAACAGTAGCTGTGTGTGAGGACACCCCTGCAGTAGCAGAGGTGCCCCCATGAACTCCAGATCCATTCTGCCAGACTTCGTGAGTGCAGGGACAACATTTTACGCGTATACTGGACATAGGTCGCTACCTATGTCCAGCTACATAATGGTAACTCCGAACATAGGCATGTTTGGTGTTAAACATGTTTGAATCATACCTCAAGGCTTTTGCAAGTATTGGTTGTATGATTCCATGCACTCTGGGGGCTGCTAAGAGGACCCCCAGGATTGCCGTAACAGCCTTCTGAGGGTTTCCAGGCAGCCTAAGCTGCTGCCACCTCCCAGACAGGTTTATGCTCTCCTGTTGCTTGAGAAGCTTGAGCCCAGGAAGGCAGAACAAAAGATTTCCTTTGGGAGAAGGGTGTTCCACCCTCGACCTTTAGAAATAGGTGTTACAAGCTTGGGAGGGGTAGCCTCCCCAAGCCACTGGAAATGCTTTGAATGGCACATTTGGTGCCACCCTTGCATAAACCAGTCTACATCGGTTAAGGGATCTCCAGTCCCTGCTCTGGCGTGAAACTAGACAAAGGAAAGGGGAGTAACCACTCATCTGTCCATCACCACCCCAGGGGGTGGTGATCAGAGCTCCTCCATAGGTTCCCTGGGTTTTGCCATCTTGGATTCAAGGTTGGCTGGGAACTCTGTGAGCATCTGAGTGGCCAGTGCCAGCAGGTGACGTCAGAGCCCTCCCCTGATAGGTGCCTACCTGGTTAGGTGACTAATCCCCCTTTCAGGGCTATATAGGGTCTCTCCTTTGGGTGGTTCCTCAGATTCAGATTGCATGACTCCAGCAGGAATCCTCTGCATCCTCCACTTTGACTTCTGACTGCAGAAATTGTATCTGGACTCTTCAGGACCCTACAAGCTGCAACAAAGAAGCAAGACACCTCCTGCCACATTGTATCTCTGGCTCCTTCCAGCAACTGCAACAATTTCCCAGTCGTGCATCCTCTGGGGATAGCCCATCTTCAGCCTGCATCAGAAGTAAGAAGGAATCTCCCTTGGCGTGAAGTAGTCACTCCCTTGATTCTGCGGGCACCAACTGCAACGACGACTGGCTGCGTGGATCCCCTCTCCTGCTGAGCTACATGGATCCTGCATCACGGGTGATGGACTGAAGTGGTCCCGACGGTCCTTTCTTCCCACTGTCCAACCTTGGTGTAGGTAAGAATTTGCCTCCCAAGGCTTGTTGGCATCCTTCCTCCAAGATCTTCGTGCATCTTGAAGCTCCAGCCCCCAGCACTCTATTCTGTGACACACAGCTTCCTGAGTGGTTCTCCGGCAGTGTAGGAGCCTTTGTCGTAGTGCTGCATGGGGCTCTTCTGCAACTTTCCTGTCCCCGTCCTGTGGGACTCCTGTGTGCACTGCCTGGTCTTCTGTGGGCTCTCTGAGTTGCTGAGGGTCCCCTCTGACTCTCCCTCCTGGGTAGAATCCACCTGGTCCTTCCTGGTCCCCAGCAGCGCCATTTTCGGCTAACCGTGAGCTTTGCATATGCCAAGGCTTGTTGGTGGACTCCAACAATGCAAACCCAACTGCAATCCTTCATCTGGCGTGGGACATCACTTGCACCCTCCAGGAACCAGACTTCATCGTCCTGGGTGCAGTGTTGACTTTCTTCTTCACCGGTGGTTCACCTTTTGCACCCTCATCTGAGTTGGTAGTGGCTCCTGCCCTTCTTGGACTCTTCTGTATTTCTTGGACTTGGTCCCCTTCTTCCACAGGTCTTCTTGTCCAGGAATCCACTGTTGGTGTTTATCAGTCTCTTCTGGGGTTTGCATAATTCTTCTTCTTGTTTCTGTGTGTGTTCTTGGAAAGTTACTGTGATTTACTCCTGCTTTTCTGGGTTGCGGTACTTACCTTTGGGCTTTTCTAGTACTCCCAGCTCCCCTCTACACACTACACTTGCCTAGGTGGGGGGTACGACTTTCGCATTCCACTTTCTTACTATATGGTTTGTGCTCCCGCTAGGCCTATTTCGAACTATTGTGATTTTCACTAATTCACTTATGCCTATTTCTGCATACTAGTGTATATCATTTGTGTAATACTTACCTCCTAAGGGAGTATATTTTCTATGGTATTTTTGGTATATGTGTCACCAAAATAAAGTACCTTTATTCTTGTCACACTGAGTGTTTTCTTTCATGTGTGTAAGTACAAAGTGTGACTACAATGGTATTGCATGAGCTTTGCATGTCTCTTAGTTAAGCCTTGGCTGCTCATCCTCAGCTACCTCTAGAGAGCCTGGCTTCTAGACACTGACTTCACTACACTAATAAGGGATACCTGGACCTCGAATAAGGTGTAAGTACCATAGGTACCCACCACAAACCAGGCAAGCCTCCTACATATGGTGCACTGTGGTTTTCTAGCTATGTTCACACTCCTTAAATGCTAAGAGATGTATCTATATTTTGACCCAGTCAGAGCTTCTCATCTCTTGGAAAAGGGCAAATGCATCTTCACATTTTGTTTTCCATGGCATTACCTGGGGAAGAACACAGCCAGCTCCAGTGGTTGTGGCTTTCTGTGAATGACATACCTTCATTTGTCATATTTTCCACAGCATGTTATTTCAGTGCAAGGAAAGTGTCATTAAATTACTCTGGACCTGGTTTAGGTATTGGTGGAGGGGTTACTCCATCACAACAGTGACAGATATCCCGTCTGCTGAATCTAAATCCCATTGTATCTTATGGGATTTAAATTTCAGCAGACAGGATATCTGTAGCGAACTGGGCTGCTTTGCAGTTGCTCCCCACTTTTTTTCCCCCATTTAAACTTCTAGACATTGGTTTTTGACTCTGTGCCAGTGCTCTTTTCCCTAAAAAAGTACTGTGGTTTGGTAAACCTAATTGGCAAGGACTTTATCACCCGTGTAAGGCCCTAGTAAATGGTACCGGTGGTACCCAGGACAGGGATGGTAAAGGGGTCACCAGGACTACAGCACTGATGGTGCCACCCTGGTGACCCAAGTAGAAGCAAACTCTGCACAGCTGCCATGTCAGCCTGCACAAGCAGTTTGTCTGCTTGAGTTAGATTCTACCAACACGAAGTGCAGACAGAATCCATTCACTGCCATAGCACAGGTCGGTCACCCCTAAGTCGGGCCTCTTATAGCCCAGGAGGAAAGGTGCATTGTGTTATGAGTGTGGCGCAAGGATATATCCCCCTGTGGCAGCATTCAAAACACAATGTAGTGTAAGTGGCTGGCAGTCCGTAGGATAACATGGGCTGATAACTGGGCAGACCCGAGATATCCAGCTCCATGATGGCCTGACCGATTTACCTCATACTTGGTGTCAAACACCATGCTTTCTAACCCTGGGCATGATTATCGTGCCCAGGATTAACAAGCATGCTCACCGAACAGAATGCCGCACTCTAAATAGGTACCATGACAGACCAACTCCAAATAAAAGAATGCATGTAATAATGAGACTATACAGGCTGCTAAATTATGGCAAAGGCATGAAACATCAGACGACCTCGAAATCAGGAAGGCGGTGAAGATCTGGTTCATCCCAACATATGATGGGGTATCACACTAAATAGAAGACAGACCACTCCCTATCAAAGGGGAGTGTGGACGACCCAAGAATCAGGATAATACCTTTGAACTGAAACCTCCCCACATGCCTCATACCTCTTTCTATTTACTCTATTTACTGTACTTGTAACATACACACTCTGCATGTCCTCAGCAGCATGGTGAAAAAAGTCACTGTTAATCACACACCACACCAAAACATCTACAAAATAAGCCACATTTTCACTCGCACACCTTTCTAACTAGACACACCGAGGCCATACTACCTCTCACTCCTTTTCACATTTTGCTCCATCACATCCCCACATGTTTATATATATTATGACTCATTATCACTTCTTGAACTTTTTCAAATACATCCTTCATCACTGGAGGCAGACATCTTAGGAGAAATAAGAGGAAATCAACTCTATCTACTCTAAAAGTGCTCTCCCCCCCCCGAAAGCACAGTTATCTTGTAAGTGGGTTAAAGTTACTCATCATGACACCACCACCTTCCATTCCACCGTGGCCACCTGGAATCTACATTCTACAAGGGAAATATAATATATATACCTCCCCTTTCTCCTGAATGTAAACCCTCACAAGTAACTTCAAGAGACAAGAGTTATGGTTCTCTTTCCTTGCTAACTCAATAGTCATTTAGAAGGAATTTCTATTAAACTTCACTCAATTTATGCACTGGTATACAAAAACACATAAAGAACGTTTTATCAAACTGACAGCCTGAACCTGTGGCTTACATGCGCTTGTAGATATTCCTTTCCAGATCCTTACACACGTATAAAGCCACCCTTAAAGAATTTCTCCATCTTCTGCTCTTCCTGAGCCGCTAAATCTTCCCAATAACCAGCATCCTCCGTTTTGCCGGAACGTTCCACCATCCACGACAGCCAACGATGACATGGAAGTACTCTCTTGCTGTATCAACCATTCATTTGACAGCAAACACACTGCTCTACTAGCTTTGCTCGTTCAGCATGATGTGTGTTCCTAAAACCGCAGGACACTGCAACCTTATCATCCAGACCACAATATGCCTACATACTCTCCACTGTAACCGAGAGGGCATTCTTTAGCCTAAAAGGAGTCCAAATTATAATCAACGGCACCCATCACACCTAACTGCCTGAAGAGTTCAACTTAAAATGCATGTTAATAAATGTGAGATCTGCTTAAACGTGCTGTGATATTGCAGAATGCATCAAATCCCAGAATCTTGACCTTTATTTCATTAAAACCTCCCTTTCCCACTCACCTTCATTGTCATTTGACAAGCCAATAAGGTTATTCACTTTTCCACAGACACAGCCCACTCAAAAATAGAGGAGGAGACAAAGCCCTCTTTAACTGAAAGAATTAGAGTTGCATAATGGTGGACACATCATAATTGTCCCATATCTTAAAAATTTCTCCCTACATGGAATAAACCATTCAAACGTGATTGACCAGTTGGTTCTGAACTTCCATTTTTTTTACCTTCACAGGTCTTCATGACAAGGTTTAGTTAAAAGTGACTATAATCATGAAGCAAGCATTCATAAACATTGTTTTCAGCAATCCTGTGCTGATTTTAGACATTTAACGAGATCCTGGAATATCCCCAATTCTGCACTGAATTATTACAAAAAAGTCACTTTGATCAACAGGCCGGCCCATCTTGTAAAAGCACCCTTAAGAGAAAAACGCATGTCAACCTGATACCTTTAGGAACATGGGCCTGCAAAAGGACAACATAAAAACAAGGACAAATCTGATGACACCAGATAATAATTCACTTCAAGCTCTAAAAAAAATCAAAGAAAAACAAGCAATGACTTATAGGGTCATTTATGCCCTGTTGGGTGGTTTGCCAACCTGTCAGTTCAGTGGAGGCCATGGTTGCTATTCTCCAGGTAGAAGACTACCAGCCATTTTATGGGATTCCCACCTGTCCAGCAGGGATCTCTGTGCTTCAGAGCAACTGTCGGTGTGGTGGTTGCACGTAAGCTGAGTGGGTGCGCCATGTTTGTTAGATCCTGTTCTGCATACTTCTCTATTTTTCTAAAACAAACTTAAACAGATGGAGTTTATTTGGGAAAAACAGAAAAGCGATGACCCTGATGTGCTGGGAGTTTTCTCCCTGCATTTCAGGAGTATGGATTGCTTTTCCTGTCTGGGACTGCCAGGGCTCATATGGTAGACCAAGGCAGGCAAATCAGTCACAGTAGGCCTGCCACAAACAGAATGAGCTGACTGCCTCAGTGACCCGGTGGCCGAGAGGCGAAGTTGCTTAAGAGGGCATCAGCTGCTTCTCGGAAGATGCCCACATCTACCAACCTTTATATGACTCTCTTGTTATCACATTCCCTCTCTAAGGCCAACTACTTTTAAAAATAGATAAATGAGGACCTGAAATAACCAAATACATTCCTCGAAACCAACTGCTGTAACCAACTCGAGAATCGAAAATACCTAGTTCAACTGCAATAGCTTAACATGGTCAATTTATTTTTATAAAAAGATTCACAAAATTCATGTGGGACTCTGAAAAGACTCGTAATAAACCTTGCTGCTTTGCATCCCTGAAAAGGAGCATCCCAAAACGATCGTGATTTTAAAAATTCAACACACTAATTTACTGTTCCAGATTATGGCCTTAATGAAACCCTCTTTTTAAGCTGATTAGCCAATTACAACAAATCTGATTACATTTTCTACCCCAGATGTAGTACCACTATCATTAAAATAATCAACTACTCTCATGAAGAATGCACATTTCCCTCCTCTCTTAAACCAGAGCAGTTTAACCATCTACTGAAAAAACAAACCTAGACCATAGTCCTTTTTATAAACTGAGAATAATCTCTAAATTTCACTTTTTGGGGAAAATCTTAGATAGGCCCTGTCTCTTTAACTATTTACCCCCATATCGAGCAAAACCTGCCAAACTTTTACCAATGTAGATTTCAACCCAAATGCAGCAATGAAACAACTATCCTCCAAATGCTTGATTATAGCTTACATGAAATGGACATAAGGGATGTGTGCATTTTTGTGCTATTAGATCTGTCGCTAGCATTCAACAATATCGATGACTGAACACTACTAAACACCCTTTCCAAAAGAATGAGAATGGAAGGGCAAAGTTCAAAATGGTTCTCAAAATTCAATACATCAAGATCATAATTGTGAACTAATCCATATCATATCCCTCCACCTCATCTGCCCTGCCCTTTTCGATTTAACCTTCACCAGTTGGCTATACTGCATATTACAGAGATACCCATACAACAAGGGCTGATGACAATCACATTTACCTTATAACAACACATTCTTCCAACATTACTACCCTACAAGTCTTCAATACAAAATATAATTAAATGGATGAAACTCATTTACTCTAAAGTTTAATCCCTCAAAAACTCAGGCTCATATTTACAAGCGACCTGCCCTCCCGGAGCGTCTCTTTTTATGGCGCACCGGCTGCACACCCATATTTATGAGGCCACATGAAGCCACTTTGACTGTCTTTTCATGACTTGTAGATATGGAGTAAGGCAATGTAGCGTAAGTCGAGCGCAAAGGAGCCTACGCCTCCCCAGGAATGGCATAAGAGTGGCACAACAGGGAAAAATAACATTATTTCTCCCTGCTTTTTCCTCTTTCTATGTATGCTGCATTCTGCTGCACACAAAGAAGGAAGAAATAGCCTTCAATGATTGTTTTGTGCAGGAAGGTGTCCCTTCCTGCACACAATCACCCCCACAATGCAGGCACCCTTTCGCCAAGGTGCCAGGGGGCCTGCATTTGTGCATGGCAGCAATTTCTGCACCAGCGCAGGGGGAGAGGACAGAAATGCCCTGTATCCTGTAGATACAGCGCATTTCTCCCCTTTCACGGTGGCACAGGGCAGTGCAGCAAGTCACTTGCTCCACCACCCTGGCCCATAGGCCTTGTAAATATGGCCCTCAATTCCTCCACCTCCACTCTTTGGCACCTCTACTTCGAGGTGTAGAGAACTTTCAACCACCAAATCACTATTGATCAATCTGTCTCTTTGATTATTCACATCTCTAGGATGACCAAAAGCACCTCCTTCAAACTCCACCTTCCCAGAACTCTAAAGTCTTCCACTCCTCCTGAAGACTTCAGAACTGTCTACATGCTGGATATCTCAAAAGGAGATGATGGAAATACAATACTGTCTGGCTTCCTAAAACAGCACTGGCCAGTCTCCGGCCGTCCTGCATGCAGACGCTTGACTTATTCAATGCAATGAGAAATCAGAACATCACTTCTATTATGAAGGAACTCTACTGGCTCCTTCTAGAGGATAGCATTCACTTTAACAAGGCATGCATCACCTACAAAGCCTTATAGATAGGTTTCCCCAGCTAAAGACAAATTTCTCATTACAAGTACGATCAGAAATACCCAAAACACAACTATTTAGAAATCATAAAATTGAAAATATCCAAATATTTAATACAGACCTTTTCACGCTTAGCTCAAGGACTCTGGAAACCTGAACTCAGCTAAGGTACCTGTAGCGCATCTAAAGATGTTATTGTTGTTACTGCTTGTTATTTGATTACATTTCACTTTATTCCTTCTTCAATATGAACTGCTACATTACCCATGGGGCTAAATTAGTGCTATACAAACATGACTAATAAATGCATAAATATTAAAATATGCCTGCCTTGTGTAAAACTGATCAAAACAGGATACAAATAAGACAAGCTAATAAAATGATGTTGAACGAGACATCAGTGGCATAACAAAACGTAAGGGGCGCCCCTCTGCAAAGTACCTGCAGTTGGTCCCCTCCCCTCTTGACCTAGTCAGGGGCCTGCTACCCGTGCACAGTGTATGGTGCTGGGGGGCCCTGAAGCTCAGGGCCCCCGCACCGTGGGGGCTGTGGGAGCCTTTGTTACACCACTGCAAGATGTAGATTTCTTATGGACGGTGTTAGACCTGACAGCCTTAGGGTGGTCACTCCTAACTTTTTGCCTGCCTCCCTCCACTATTTAGATACTGTTTTTGCTGGTTTTAAGACTCAGTGCACCTTACCACTGCTAACCAGTGCTAAAGTGCATATGCTCTCTCCCTTTCAACATGGTAACATTGGATCATACTCAATTGGACTATTTAATTTACTTATACGTCCCTAGTAGAGTCCACTATATGTGCCCAGGGCTGTAGATTAAATGCTACTACTGGGCCTGCAGCACTAATTGTGCCATCCACTTAAGTAGCTCCTTAACCTTGTCTTAGGCCTGCCATTGCAAGGCCTGTGTGTGCAGTTTCACTGCCAATTCGACTTGCCATTTAAAAGTACTTGCCAAGACTAAAACTCCCCTTTTTCTACATATAAGTCACCCCTAAGGTATGCCCTAGGTAACTCATAGGGCAGGGTGTTGTGTAGGCAAAAGGCAGGACATGTACCTGTGTAGTTTACATGTCCTGATAGTGTAAAGCTCCTAAATTCGTTTTTACACTGCTGTGAGGCCTGCTCCCTTCATAGGCTAACATTGGGGCTACCCTCATATATTGTTTGAGTGGTAGCTGCTGATCTGAAATGAGTAGGAAGGTCATATTTAGTATGGCCAGAAGGGTGATACAAAATCCTGCTGACTGGTGAAGTTGGATTTAATATTACTATTTTAGAAATGCCACTTTTAGAAAGTGAGCATTTCTCTGCACTTAAATCCTTCTGTGCCTTTAAATCCACGTCTCGCTGGGTTTAGTTGTCAGCTCCCTTGTGCTTTCACTCAGACACACCCCAAACACAGGATACTCAGCCTCACTTGCATACATCTGCATTCTGAATGGGTCTTCCTGGGCTGGGAGGGTGGAGGGCCTGACACTTACATGTCAAAGGACTGTAGCCTGGCCTCACACAAAGGACTGCAACACCCCCTGCTGGGATCCTGGCAGACAGGATTGAACTGAAAGGGGACCTTGTGCACTTCTAAGCCACACTTTGAAGTCTCCCCCACTTCAAAGGCGCATTTGTGTATTTAAACAGGGCCTCTGCCCCTACCAACTCAGACACTTCCTAGAGAAGAGAACCTGAACCAGAACCTGCATCCTGCCATGAAGAACTGCCTGGCTGCCCAAAAGACTCACCTGTCTGCTTTCTGTGAAGGACTGCTGCCTTGCTGTTGCCTTGCTGCTCTCCGGCTGTGGTGAGAAGTGCTCTCCAAGGGCTTGGCTAGAGCTTGCCTCCTGTTTCCTGAAGTCTCAGGACCAAAAAGATTTCATCTCTACAAGAAGGTCTTCTTGTACAGCGAAAATCGACGCACAGCCTGCTAGAAACAACGCACATCCTGCCCAGCAGTGAAAAATTAACTGCACGCCAAACCGGAACGACGCAGCCCGACTTCGCAACGAGAAGATCGGCGCAGCACCAGCGTAGCCATACGGAAAGTCAACGCACGGCCCACTGGATCGACTCACAGCTGAGCCAGAATGATGCAGTCCGACTTCCAGAGAGCAATCGACGCAGCACCTGCCGTACGGTAGAAATTTTCACACAACACCCACCGGATCGACGCAGCCCCTGTGACTTTGTCCTGTCAGTGCCGGAAATCCACTCATCGTCCCCAGGGAGACTGAAAACCCGGCAACCCGAAGAGGATCCCCGACTGAACGCCGAAAATTGACATACAGCCATCCCTGCGTGAAAACTGAACATCGCATCACCGTTTGTGGGCTGAGAAATCGACGCACACCTCCTTTGTTTACACGTATCTCCTCCTCTGCGGTTCTTTGCAGAGATTTTACACGCAAAGCAGGTGCTTTGTGCTTGAAAGAGACATTTATTGCTTTTTAAAGACTAAAGACACTTTATATCACATTTACAGTGATATCTCAACATATACTTATTGCATTTTAATCGTTTTGACCTGCATTTATCCAGATAAATATTACATATTTTTCTAAACCCTGTGTGGTGTATTTTTGTGGTGCTATACTGTGTTATTGCATGATTTATTGCACAAATACTTTACACATTGACTGCTCAGTGCCAAGCTACCTGAGAGTTGGCACAGGGTAATTTGGGTTGTGTGTGACTTACCCTGAGTAGAGTGAGGGTCCTTGCTTGGACAGGGGGTAAACTGATTGCCAACCAAAGACCCCATTTCTAACTCACTTTTCTGTATTGCACATTGGTCAAATTACAGTATACAATATTGAAATACAACTGTACTATATAAGTAACAGAATATCTAAAGTTAATACCCTAATGCTATAGCTTATAAAGAACTCTTTTGGCACATTCCTGTTGATTGGCTCGGGCCTGAGAAAAATAAACAACCTTTATTATTGGCTGTCTGTGGAGCACATTAAAAGCAACCAGTCAATAGATTAGCAACTGCATAATTTTCAGTAAACTGCCAGTGATGCCTGTTATGTGTAAAGAGACATCCACAGAGGTTGGAATGTTCTTACCTAGAGAAATGATGAAGAGTGCGTAGGAAAGCAAACAATATCAGGGTCCAACTTATGAAGAATGAATTAGGTGGTAACTAGAATAAAGTGGAATTAAGTGGGAAATATTTACAGTTGTAACTTTATTTCCTTTTGCCTGCAGCGTTCTTTTCACTACTCTGATTGGTAATCTCTCCTATCTTCACTGCTTGAGAAGAGCACATCAGAGGATATTGTTGTGATGGACTGAAGCTTAATAAGGAAATTGTGCCTGAGATTCAGGCACAAAACACACGCCATTTCTTTAGCACCCAACTCGAATAATGGAAATATTGCTTTTTGATAGTAGAGTTCCAACAAATGGACATGTGATAATGGCATGTGGAGGCAAACTTTGGCAAAAACAATGAGCCTCAAAATGGGAGTTCTTCAAAATTGATCATGATGACCCCATTTGGGGGTTGAGGGATGTGGTAAAGACATGCAGAGAGCACAACCTTCACACATCAACATCACTACAATGAGGTGACCATCAGCCACTGGACACTCATAGGTAAGTATAATTAGGAATGATGTAAGATCTAAAATGTAGGATCTCATGTAGGTTAAACAAATAAGAAATTGTACTTTACTTATTATATATTTAAGTATTTACACTACAATAAAAAAGTAGGTTTTAAGTGGTCCCTCTAAATAATATATAGCTTACAAATATTAGAAGTATTCAGATCGTGCCAGAAACGTAGTACTGTTCCAAGATGCTCCATATAGAGGTTGAAAAACAAAGAAAGAGATGATTGTGGGCCTGATTTAGATCTCAGCGAAGGGGTTACTCCCTCACAACAGAGACGGATAGCCTGTCTGTCGAACTCTAGGGAGTAATCCCTCCGCGGAGATCTAAATCAGGCCCTAAGTCTTGCAGTAGGCTTATGTTGCTTCATAGCCAGCTGTTTGCTGTAGTAGTATCAAATTATGCATATCTCTGATGCTACTATATGGAACTCCATTTAAACGTATGTAATTAAAAACAATAGAGCAGAGTAAATTAGTCAGTTTCAAAATATGTGTTAAAAATATTTGATATTAAATTAGCAAAACCGAAAAAGAGAGGTTTTTTTGTAACATGTAATGCAATCACTAAAATAAAAATATGTTTGGGGTTAACTCCTAAAATATAATATTCCTATCAATAAATGTAATTAAAACGAATAAGAATGGTATTGAATTACTATGAGTGTGATTTACTAAATATGTTGCATATGTATCATTTTATTATAAATTGAAGAAAAATAATAGCATTTTTAAAATTTGGAATGATGTCCGGAAAAAGTGAAAAGGATAATTATTTTGTATTTGTTTTATAAAGTTGCAATAGGTTTGGTTTTTTGCTTTAAAAAATTGAAGTTAAGTATTTAAGGGTAAATGCAAGGGAAAGTAACACAGTTATATTAAAGTACAAAATAGGGATATAATTAAAAATACAAAGTTTGAGTCATGTTTGAGCGAGCATGAAGAGAAATATACAATTAACAGTTAGATATCTGATGATTATTAGGAATAGAATAAGGAAAATAATTCAGTGTATTGGAGGCATTAATTGACATAACAAAACTTGCTTACACAAATAAAACTTTACAAGATAATTAAAAGAATAAAGAAGTGGTTGAGGCAATTTGAGGGATGATGTAGTGGTGGTAGTAGTTGAGGATAAAATCTTGTCTGTGCTCTGTCCCACCAAGTAGTGGTAGGTGAAATAGTAATATATGTCTGTGCAGAGTGTTCAAGGTGGTGATTTCACAAAAATATTATTTCTCTAAAACACATTCCACCCTGTAGTCACTTCTATAAAATGTATGTTCTATGATATTCTCCGAGCCAGCGCCTTATTAGGCCTGCAGTCCTCCTTCGTACAGGACCAACGCTACAGGTCATAAGATGGTGCCGGCCTGAAACAAAATAGCCTTTAATTTGACCCTATTGTTAGGACAGAGTGAGCAAGCTAATGTCAACACATCATTTTGCACAAGGCTCCAAAAATCCTTGCAATGGAGCAGATAATTATGAAAAAAAATAAAGGAGTGTGGAGTTTCTGCCATCTTCACCACATTATAAAACTTCAACCCGACACAAGTTTCTTCATAGGAGATCCTAGACATGCTCCAGCATTGTAACACAGTTGTTGCTCCAGCAAACTAGTCATGTTGCTCAATCTAAGTAATCTAAATTATTTCTGACATGATTTAAATATGGAATACCTTTCAACCCATGCATTGTGCTCATTTCGGATACAGTATTGGACTACGGAATAGCAAAATACTACAGTAAAGTTGATGTCTTATCGTGCTACAGTTGCAAAGAATACATTTTCTTAAACTGGTGAGCACTGGCAAATGATGACCAGTTTATTGCTGTTGCATGTTTTCACACAGATGTGTTGCATGTGCACTGTTTATATGTCTCCTGAATGACCTTACGGAGAATGTGACAGAAAGTTGTCATTACAGAATAAAGCTAATATGGCTCACATGTAGAAGGTCTATGAACCTTTTGCAGGGACCTGAAAATACAGACAAACCAAAAAGAAATTCTCCATCGAATACCAATCATAAAGTTAAAAGTAGAACATACAAAGACTGTACGTGAGACAATGCTGTTCAAAATGTACTCATTTTTGTGAATATTCTCTTGGCATGATCAATAAAGGTACAATTTTTCTAAGTCGATAATAATGGTACTACTTTTACATGTTGTGTGTCTATCTAGTTGTGAGGATGCAAGACACCAATGATGAGGGTGTGATGGGTAATAAGGGTCCCTCTAGCAAGGCCCGAATAGGCTTCATATTCCCAGAATCCAGTGCGCATTTGCAGGGTAATCTAGTAAAAAATGCGTCCACACACAAGAGGTAAACTGCTTCATCAAAATAATGCAATTCCTACACGTGTCTTAGAGTCACTGTGACAGGGGCACAGAAAACGGGTACACACGCCCATTCCACCCTAGGCATTGTCTGTAATACAACTCTTTGCATACCTGGAAATAACTAGAAATATTTACTCATCTGTTGGAAAAAAGCAGTGGTTAGATTTGTGGTCTCCAAAAAAACAACAACAAGTCCCCTATTGGATTGCCATGTACCCAGTGTGTGGTGACCTGCAAGCTAGATTTGCTTGTTGACTCTATCCAGTACGGTACAACTTCCTCTTTGTGGCTCCTCTGTGGCATGTCATTCACCCGCATGTAGGAAACAAATTCTTTCTTCCCAACAGTGCTGTTTTGGTCCAGTTCCAGGCTGACCGCAAGTTTTGGATTTCCTTTCTGACTCTATTTTGTGGACTTAAGCTACCTCTTTCCAGATCCTGTGTCCTCTCTGCCTTAGAAGTAACACTTGTGTGTAGCAGGTTAGAGCAACAGGATAAGAATAGAAAGTCAATGAATGAAACAGGAGAATGAGAGATTGGATCAGACAATCACACAAAGGTAGTACAAATGAAAAACAAGCTAAACCCTTTACTTTAAAATAAATGAGGACTGGGAAGTATAGACACCACATATACTCGGATACAGGAACGGTGCATCAAAAACCACGAGGGAGATCTGGCTAAGCATGTAATCAGACTCCTAACACCAGAAGTTACATCAATAGGAAATGAGATAGTAAACATTGCCAAATTAATATATGTTATCCTGCTGAAGGCTTGAAATGAGTTAGTCAAAACTATGGTTCCCTGGTCCACAAAAAATGGAAGAAAGAGTGGCTTGTGAAGAAGTGCTCCATTACATCTATTATGAATGTGGAAAGGATAGTTAAACACAGATAATTGGAGTTCTCTCTGCTACGTTTTTAATGCACATAGAATATTAATGACTTGTCTACTTGGTTAGGTTTACATTGTGTTTAATGTTTGTGATGCATCTAATGAATTGTTTGCAATATCTGTAACATTTTTTAATGAATATTTGATTATTTGAAGTGATACACTTTTCATGCAATTTTTTTATGAGAGTAGGTTTGACATATTGTAACGTGTTCTATGTATTTGAACTTGGTATCCCTAAATTAAGATTGAATAGGCCTAGGTACCTATGAATTTTGTTAGGTCAACCCTGTGGCTATGGCTGTAATATTCAAGGTTGTGGTCGGAAAATTATGTTAAATGAATGTGTTGAAATTATGAAGCATGTTAAAAATGATTATTGCTGACGCAAAAAAGCACATCCTTGTGCTGGTGTTCTTATGAAGAGTTGGTTCACGATTGATGGTCGATAGGGGGGTTTCTATCTTTTGTTTTGTGTGATTAGACCCAGTCCTAAGGTTTTGTTAAAGGGCAGTTCCCCGTTGTCTTTGATAACGAAATTTTACTACTATTGTTTTCTGTACTTTTGGAAAATATTCCTTTTAGACCTCATTACTTCAAATATAATGTGATCAGTCGTGAGGGTTCCTAAAGCTATTGGCATGCCATACCATATCCTCTGTGAGAAGAGCTATTGCTAAGAATGGCTTGCATTTGTAGGAATGCTCTTCCAACTCATGGCATTCAGTTTTAAGAAAATTGAAATAGTGGCATGTGTGCTTTCACTTTTCATTGTTTGACGGGGGTTTCTGAAACAACCAACTTTATCAGTGGCGGATTGAATAGCGTTTTGGTAATTCAGTTGCAATGCTATTTTGTAGTCACAGACACACTTCAGGGAAACAAACGCCTGCACTTCCACAATAGGAATGTTAGATGGTTGTATCATATTTTAGTGCATGTGACTGCCTTGGCTTTTCTAATCAGAGCTCGAAACACATGTATTGTCTACGACAACACAATTCAACTCTTTCAGGGGACCTATAAAGCTCGATTCAGCTAGATATTGTTCTATCTTGCATTCTCACGTGGTGTGGGTAACCTATGAAAAGAGATCAGATAAAACTCTAATATATTTTTGCACAGTGCTTAAGTGTAAAAAACTAATGAAGGGTCCCACATTTTTTGGTAGTGTTCTACCACCATTATTGCTGATTTCACAGGTTGATTTCACCTCACACCTTTCTTCCATTACCCTACACTTCTTGTTGTCACTCTTGCAGATAGGATTGTATCCCTGCTTCAGCTCTTTGTCACTGTATCCCATTCTTTTCCATTCCCGCTTTCCTTCCCCTTTCGTTCTGCCTTTTCTGCATTTCTCAATTTTTTTTTCTGGGTCCAAGGCTGATCATGAAAAAATAACAAGATCTGCCGTCGCTACAATGATGAAACACCATAACTGCACAGAATGTTCCCAGCTGCGAAGCAATGGACTGCTGAACAATGCGTGTGACAATTCAGGCAGCCCACAATGAGGCATCTAGCAGGTAAACACTAGTGTATTGGGAGCAATATTGCTCGTTAAAGAAGCCTGGAGCAGTTCGAGATGAGCAGAAATGCTTTTTTCCCTGATACTTGATGCACTGATGATTAAAACCTGCGTGATGTTTTTTTCAGTTTTGCACACCTCTGTCACCCATATAGCGATGTTGTGTCTCTTATGTGGTGCTATTCACGTAATGTGATGAGGTCCTTCCAGGTATACTGGGCTTTCATTTCTCGTGGACTTTGTAGGTGATGGAGCTGGTCCTGAATATATGTGCCTGAAGCACAAGCCAATATAAATCTTTGTGCATTGAGAGCATGTGGTGTAATTTCTTCAAGCTCTTTTTGAGCAGCATCGGTGTGTGGGATGCCTTTCTTGAGTGTCAGGGCGGTGTCTGGAAGAGCACTGAATATTTTAACGCCTCCATCTAGGCGGGAAAAGACCAATAATTGCACTGTTGTTCTAAAGGAGGCTTTTGGAGGAAAGATTTTCACTTTTTTCAGGAAGGAGAGCTGGCACTGTGCTGTCATTTTTGGAGCTGTCTTCTTTGAATATGAGGGCTGCGTTGAGTGGGTGGAGTTTATATCAAAAACTCGTTATAGTTTATTCTATGTATACCTATGTATGTGTAAAAGAAAGCATCAGATTTTCTGACAGCCTTCTCAGATATAGCCTTCCACTCATAAGGGACTGAGCACTCGATCCAGCAATAGTTCTTGCACACTGAATTGCTATTGTGTGGGAAGTGCTTACACTTCTTGAATATAAAGATGATGAGAAACTGTATATGAGAAATAGTGCTCAAGGAAATGTAAGGTGCTCTGCTAGGAAAGACTTACCTCAATTTAACCACACACTTCCCAGCCAAAGTAAGAAACTGGCTATAAGTGTGGTTTGTCTGGCACTCTCATTGCTGTTTAAACTAACAGTCACACTTGGATGTGTTGCACAATATTAGGGTCATTTTGTGGAAGTGAGGGGCACCGGTTCCGTGCTTTGGCCCCAACTTATAGAATGCAAACTCTGCGTACATGGCACTTTGAAGATGGCTTCCACGATGTATGATGCAAAGTGACAACGCAACCATTGCAATCATTCTGAAAATATAGAAAACATTGGTTTCTATACTTTCAAGATGGCTGCCGGGCTGCATTGTCACATTGCATCACACAACATGGCAGCTATCTTGAAAGGAACTAACACATTTTTTCTTTACTTTTAAGACAACTGATCACCACTATTGACATTGCCAATGTGAATGCATTTTTTTATTTGCCAAGGTTTTTCTTAGAATGTTTCAAGTGGTACAATAGCAAATGTATGGCACTGCAGTTCATTGAGATATATATCTTATGTACTTATTTAAATAAGTGGTAATACAGAAGGAATGGATCTGAATGGAAACTAGCATCGCTGGTCATAGTGCAACAAGGAAAAGGAGAGAAAGGAAGGAATATAAAGAAAAATGGAGCGTAAGCTCTAATAGTTGGCAAAAGTAAGACGGACTTTGGATGTAGATAAAAAGTGCGATAACATAGATAGAGAACTGTCGAACTTAATTAGTGAATTTTAAAAACATTCGGTAATGGCAAAGCCGAGTTCCCAAGGGAAAGAGCACAAGCATGCTCTCACAGAAGAAAAAAGAGAGAGCATACAATACCAAAGTGGTGGGACAAACACAAGAACAGGGAGGGGAAATCATCCAATAAAGAGTAGGGAACTAAGACAGAAAAGAAATCCATCCAACCAACAGTAGGCGACAGACTCAAAGGCCACTGTCTGTATACAATGCTGTCTGCAAGTCGAGTTCGCTTGTTTACATTTTCCCGTTATCTGCATGTCTGCATGATTTTGTTTCAATGATTTATTTTGCACATCCTTCTTTGTTGCAGTGTGTTTTCTGCTTCAAGTAGGCCACCTCATTTTGGTGGGACTGGTAACAGGAGTTATTGTCCAAATGAAACACGGGGGGAGAGAACTTCAGGAATTGGCATGGAAACAATGATTCCCACTTGTTATTCTGCGAAAATGTGTAGTCCCTACCTTTTTCCTACCACCAGAATTACCAGGACCAGTAATGCCTGTTCAGGGAGATAAGAGAGATTATTCTGAGACACTTTTAATAAAGGCCTAAGATGGGTTTCTCAGATGCAGTAGACTGAGTCAGAAAGGGTTTTGTGGCTTCTAGGTCTCTTCACTTATCTGTATGACCAAGACTCTAATACTTGCAGTTAATAGTTGTTTCCTTAACTGGCTTCCCGTGCTTTAGTGCTTGTCCATGGTACTGGTGGTTGAGGACTCTCTTGGAACCGCTTCAGCAATTTGTTTCTATAAAACAAATTCAGTGCCAAGCAATTCACCAAGAGACAGCGGCCCACCCTGCAATATATTTTCACTTTGCGTACTGTGATGGCTGCGGCACCTTCAATGAAAATAGTGTATCAGAGTGTCCTCAAATTTGGTGACCAGGCCACTGTGGGGAAGACAAAGACATGGCTTCTGCCCACCTAGTTGTTTGACAGGCCATCTGCCAAACATAAAGTGAACCTCTTAATATTTAAACCAACAGAGTTATGTATGCCATGATCATGCAAAATACCTGTACGTCGGGCCGGAATGAGTCACACAGATGCATTTGGACTAAAGGTTGGATGTTAAAACTATAGCTTACAAGTGTAAACTATCCTGATAAGGACCACAAATAGAAGACAAGATATGCCACAAAGCACAAAATACATGATATTGTATAAACTGTGATGAAAACAATAAAAATGTGTTAAAAAATATATTTATATATATTTAAACCAACAGGGCTCCAAGTGAAATTACAACTGGGACCTTATCACGGTGCCGTTTTCTGTGCCAGCGCGGAAGAGGTTTGTGCACTTTCGCATCTTGAGCAAATACATTAATTTTGACCATATTGCGCGGATAATGCATGTTTTCTGACAGAAGTGATAGGAAACATTGCTACTTGCCTCCTTGTGTTTCGAACTTTTCTGTTAAAAACATGCATTAACTCAAAGATATTTTTCATTAATCTATGCATTCTAGATCGCAAAAAGATTAAGAGGGACATAAATGCCTTCTGCTCTGACGCAGCATGGAGAACAGCATCATGATACGGCCCTGCAGCTTTTACCCAACATGTAATTTATTGCATCTAACACCAATTGAAGAAGGGATGTGACTGCCCAATCAGGATTCAATTCGTTAGCCCTCTGTGGGCTCCAGTCCTGCTGACAGAGGCATAGCTTTTTGGGGGTATTTGGGGTGTGAAAAACCCAAATAAACGCATGATTGGTATGGTAGCGGCTTCTTGGGACCCTAAGTTGGGTCTATTACCGCTCTGTTATTTTTTTCGTTGTTAAGGCAAGAATGAAGGACAGAACAGTAACCTTTTATATAAACGCATAGAGTGAGAAACAGAGACACCCATTTGGTGGTGGAATTTCTAAATGTGAAAACAAATAGCCTGAAATCAACAACAGGCCTTCCTGCTTATCCAAACTGTGGACTCCTAGGCAGATATTTTATTTCAAAGAGCCTGCTTTACCTTTAATATGAACATATGTGAGCGTACTTTTAAATACCGTATTTTACGGCGTTTTCCCTATTAAAATATAGGGTTTGGGCCGTATACCAGCTTATAAAACGACCCCCGGCGTATAAGACGACCCCCGACTTTTGAGAAGATTTTCATGGGTTAAAAAGTCGCCTTATACGCCGGAAAATACGGTATCTGAGTTCCAGATATGTGCTCTACAAGTACCTCTTATATCTGATTCAGCAGTATGAAATGTTGCTACCTCTATGAAAAGAATGTGGGCCAAGTTTAGATCTTGCATGATTATTGACTTGCTTCTTAGTTCATTTATGGTATTGTGGTTGGGAAGTGATAGAGTTGTTTTTTCCTGAAATGTAATGCATTCTACACAGGTAACTCAAACTCTGGTTAACAAAGGTTTTAGGTCTCGAACTCCATCTTGTATGTGACATTTACTGTAAAGTGACCTGTATTACGTGGATAAGTTGTATATGAATGTCTCAGTAGAATAATGTTCAAATATACTTTTCACAGGCAGAACAATGACCCTGACAAGAATATTTAATTGTTCCTTTAGTACAAATGCTCCTGTTTAAGGATGCGGCTAGCTGTGTTAGTACAATCACACATATTTGTAACAATATTTGTTCTAGTACAGGTTGCTTCTGTAAGAAGCTCCATGTTGTGGAATTATGAGAGATTTTCTAGATGTATTTTCTTCAAGTTGTTTCACTAAGATAAATTCTGATTGGTTAAATTTGTGGGAACCATGTACAACTGCAAAGAACGTATGAAATATTTTGTTCAGACCCTAAAAAAGTATGTTCTTCTTCAATGTATGAGAAGACCCTTTCACACTGAACTTAGGAGGCAAATGCACGCCGGACTGCTCTCTCATTCTATACTTTGTATTTTCCTGACCTGTACTTTACTAAGGGCCTGATTTAGAACTTGGCAGATGAGTTACTCCATCACAATGCTGACGGATTTCCCCTGTCACAATGGTGACAAATTTCCAGTTTGTCGAAATGTAAATACCATTATGTCCTATGGGATTTATATTTCAGCTGATGTGATATCCGTCACTGTTGTGATGGAGCAACTTATCCGCCAAGTTCTATATCAGGCCCCAAGGTCTTTGATTAATTCTGTACTTTACCTGAACTTCACACTCTGATTTACTGATTAATTATTTTTGACTATTTGAGTGGATACATGTATCACTTACATATCTGAAAATAAACTTTTAAGATTTGTCTGTCATTTTTGTAGCACCAAATGGACTCTACATGCTCAATCAAAATGCCATTTAAAATGAATTAAAAATGCAGGTTGAGCAAAGAACACCAACATTCGTAACGGAATTAACACTGTTCCGGGTCCATCAGTCGCTCAAATAGAGAAAGCTGGAACATGACCTCCGGAAGAGCTACGGATGTTTCTAAAATATATCACTTTTAAGAATTGTCTGTATATGCAGTGATATAATCTGGTGTACTAAGGTGAAATGATTCCACATGTTAAAGAAATACACTTTTTTTAAATAACTTGCATCATATTTTTACATTATTTTTGTTGCACAATATACATGGCATGCCTTGACTCCTGCATGGGCTCATGGAGCAAAGCCAGACCCATGGCTCAGCTCTGACTCAGCCCATCCCATTAATTTGCCTGCACACCCTCCTCTATTTGCAACTTGTGCTTAGTACATGGGGCCATTAGTCATATGATAAAATTATTTATAAAAGGCGTGGATTAGACACAGGAAACCCTGCCCATGTGCATCAAATTATTTTTTTAAAGTGGAGACTAGACACATGAAGTCTTGCCCACATGCCCCAATTTGACAATTTCACCCTCATTGTTTTTGTAGGAGAGACAGAGAAGAGTGCATTCAGTGAAAATACATTTAAAGTAAGTGATCCCATGGCAGGGATTCCAGGACATTGTGTTGTGCCTGACAGTAGTCATAAGTTCCCAGGGAGAACTACCAGACCAAGGTGTGACAGGTGGGGGTGTAGCTTCAGAAGGGGTGTCAGTGGCGTGACACTCCTCAAATGCATTCTTGGTTTAGTAACTAGATCTCGGGGCCCTGAGTCGGTTCTGCTATGTCTGTGTGGGGGTGTTTTTCTTGCTATTATCATCTCATTAGGAGATTTTAACTTGTTAATTTTTTGGATTGGGATCTCAACTGTAATTAGTGACCTGTTTACTAAATAAAGTCATAAAACTGCACCCCTAGAAGTATTCCTTGAATGGGTGCAAGTTTACTATTTTTGGGAATTCACAACCATTGGCACACCCAAACCTCCACATTCATGCAGACACCCCCCCCACATGTCCACACACTTCCAAACACCTCACCCACCCGTCCACACACTTCCAAACATCCCCAACTGTACACATCCATTCTAACACCCTCACCCGCTCTCACACTGACATACACACATCCCCACTCACACATACGCACCCTCTCCACAAACATTTACACCCACACCCCCTCCACAATCACCCATAACCCTATCTCTTTCACAAATGCATACATTCACATACCCAACCCTCCACATATGCATACATTCACACCCCCACTCACTCATAGACTTGCACACATGCACCCCCACTCACTAGCATACATTCAAACACACCACTCGCTTGCTCACAAATACGAACTCACACACCCCCATTCACACACATACACGCACTCAGACACCCCCATTCACACACAAAACACACATTCAGACACCCCCATTCGCACACATACACGCACACACCACACACATGCACCCAACACTCCCCCCCTTTTTGGATGATCACCTTACATTTTCCGGCATGCTGATTGTCTCAGATGGGATGGGTCCTGGCAGTTTTGCACCTCCAGCACCACCAGACCAGTAAGACTCCGCCAAGCAGTATTACGTCTCGTGATATGGCAGGGGGAGTCTTGCTGGCTTGGCGGTACTGGTGATGCACCCACCTCTTCAACTCCATCGGCCAAGCTATGAATGGGCATAAGTCCCCAGAGAACTCCAAATATGGGCTCAGTAGAACACCAGTACTGGCAGTCTGTTGTCTGCAGCGGCTTTGGCAGTCTTTGTAAAAGACCGCCAAAGTCATAAAGAGGGTCTTATTTTTTGCCCACTGTGCCACTCTACACAGAGGCCCACCTAATGCAAATCAGTGCTGACCCTGTCCCGCATGGAAACAGTCCATCCCAATCCTTGGTCACGTCAACTTTCCACCCTTCAGCCCACTGCTTTTCAGTTGGGAGATCTGAGATTCTCATTTCAGAATCTCACTGTTTATGCCATGTCCCTGCTTGCAGAGGTGTCTCAATTTCTGAATTCCATAGAAAGCTGGTCCCAGTGCCAAACGCAAAAACATTCTACTAGTATTGCTGGTGAGGTAAGAGTTTGGTAGAGTATTACTTATGTTTTTATTGAACTCCATCGCATATAAGACTAGCTAGTAAAAGATATTATTTTCACGTGACAGTTAAAGTTGTTAACATTAAAAACAATAGCCATTTTACGGTAAGAAAGTGAACCCGCTCCTAAAGTACAGAAAACAATAAATACAATGCAAAGGCAGGACTTGAAAAATGTTTCAATTCCTGCTCATAAGAATGGCGGGAAAAGGAAGAGAGGAAACCATGCAACACAAAGGAAATACGGGAGTGTATGATGAAAAGGCAATGCAAGGCATGTATTTCCTGCTCCAGCCTAGGGCTCCTTGCCCAGATCTGTCAACCGGCCAGTTATTCTGGTGAAGGAAAGTGTACCAACAGATGATAATCCATTAAAAATCTGACAATAAAACCCACCCTGCCCGGCAAATGTCCAAGTCTGCAATTAGTGACAGTGTGTGAATTTGACTGTTAAAAATATAGCCGACATTTCTGAATGGTTATATTTAGCGCGAACAATAGAAAATACAGGTATCTACTTGTTACTATTAAACATACCTATGGCGTTCACTCAAGGAAGGTCAGATTCATTTGATCTCAAGAATGACAGTATCTTGTGCTGCTCTAAATGGATAACTTTTTCGCTAAAACACGTGACCCATGTGCACGTGCGCACATTCACACTATTTGAAAATTATCATAATAAATCACCTCAGCCCACATAATTACTAGGGTCTTGATTCACAAAGGTGCATATATATCATATATATATATATATATATATATATATATATATATATATATATATATATATATATATATATATATCATACAAAAAGCGCCTTTTGACTTGCCTGTATCTTTGGGACCGTGTGACAAATCTTCACAAAATTTTTCCCCAAAAAGTGGGCCAGCTGAAAAGGAAGATGCAAGATGTTGTATGCACCTATCAGGAACTGGCAAGACTACCACGAGAAACGCATAGAAAGTTTTTTTCTTTCTGCTGTAACCACCATTAAAATTACTAACATGAGAAACATTTATAGACCCTGGAACTTGTTCTAAACTTGTCTTCCTCCTGTACTCAAACCACCTTGCCAACTGGTGGTCAGCCATCGACTTCGAAGGAGTAGCCTGGGGTTTTGTTTAAAAAATATCTTTCAGTTACTCGCAGAGATGAAATAGATTGCATCCATCTGAGTGAGATAAAAAGAGCTCGGATGGATTTTTATTAACAAAATTAATAATTTCAAGCGGTAAAATGTCACTTCAATGCAAAAACAAGTCCACTGTGAACACATGAATCTTCCTGTCTCTCTATTTCATTTAAATACTGCCTTCCCATTGCATGCGATTACGGATGGCATCGACCACTTTACATAACTTAAAATACACTTTCAGGCAAGTGCTTCAATGGAGTTGCGTTGAAGAGTGCTGCTTCAACCTAAGACGGACAAAAATGTGAGTAATTTAACATTTCTAAAAGTTCACACGACGAAGTGAGTCGTGTTTGGCACGTTTGTGAGTGTGGAGTCGGTATAAGGTGTCAAATGCACAGTGCCAAAACGTGAATCTCGCCAAGAAGACAGTGCTGTACTGGTCTTCAGTGTGCAACAAAGGCCCGAAAACCTTGTGCAACTTTAGGCCAATGAGGGAGAGAGAAAGTATGAGTGTGTACCTGCATGTGAGGGAAAATTTATGTTGCTGGCGGTAATAATGTCCTTATGCTGATGTGCAATGACATCTGTCCAGTCACATTATTATGCATGCACAATTCCATTGACTCTGCCCGATAATTGCAAAATCGCCAAAACTTGGGGCAATAATCCTTAGTTAAAGTTATTGTGCTCTTGGCGGTCATTGTGTTAGTGTATACAGTGCCCTGAAAGCGAAAACGATTTTATTATGTTATTTTATGTCCAACTCTTTCAACCACATTTGATACCCTTTACTAAAGATGAAGGGCCAGGTGTATCAACGGGTTTTACCAATTCTGAACCTATGGGAAATTGTGTTCATACATATGGCCCGAAATCCACAACACCGAGTCAAAATAAAGCACAACATGAGCTTTTTTTTGTGACGTAATTCCCTTTGTCCAATTTCCTTCTCTGGGATGCCCAAATAGTTATACTTTTGTATCCAAGGCACATTATCCGTCCTCAGTGTAACCCAACACTTTAAGCATGAGGTCTTTTTGAAGAGACTCGTGTGCTGTAATGGTAACCTGGAAGTAATTGCCTGGAGCACCTGACACAGAAAGCTTGGACTAGAGTTTTACTTATTGATCTGCCATTTGGGCAAAGGGGGCGTCCACGGGGACAGCACTGCGGCTAAAGGTCAAGGCAATTTCTAGGGCACTGTGAAGAGGCCTTGGGACACACAATCGACCCAATCAGTGGCATGTTCTTTTCTCAAAAAGACCATTTTACAAACGAAAGATCAAAGGGGAAAATTATGAGTATTTGCCCTTCTCTTAACTGCATTCATCTGTTTTATTGGAATTTATTGGAATTTTTTAGATGTATGTTTAAGCATCTTAATTAAATACCTGTTATAAAAGCTAAAAAATGTAGCTTTTTTGAAAATGGTGGCAGCAACAACACCTTCGGAAATTCACTCATGATACACGAGAGAGTAGCTGTAGTTAAAACTCAATATGAATTTACTTCCTTCTCCAAAGAGACCCTATTAATGCACAAGACTTCCAAAGGGTGTGTAAATAAACTAAAACGAACGCACTTTATTTCGTATCATTTTGGCTCCCTGCACAAAAAAAACACACCATTCAATTTCCCTCGTACAAATGCTGTCAAAAAATAAAATGGGCAGTTGTGCTCTCTAGTGAGTAGAAGGCTTAAAAATGATGCAAATGTATGTTGGGGTCCTCTTTTTCACTTTGCAAACTGTTTTGGCGTAGCGATCTTTTTGACCTAACAATATGGCCCTCTAAAGTCAGATTAGACACTGTCCCTCTAACTGGTGATTCTGCTAGTCTGTTTCTAATATTCAAGGCATGCCAGGAGACCTGAAAATGTGGCCATTTCTGCCGCTTTACTACATGCATAGTAGAACTACCTTCCTTTGTGGTTTGACTTTCTTTTCCTTGCGGAGGGATAGACAGGACTGATCACAGATTCTGGTGGACCAACGTCATGCAGAGAGGGACAATTTATCAAGGAGATATGAGGGTTGTTGCTTTTACAGATGGAGATTGGGTTCTTGTAAAGACTAAACAAATTTTCACTTATTGTGAAAATCCTTATCTGAGTAAAAGAAGATTCTTAGATCACTGATTACAGTGAATGATCTTGTTTGACTGTCACGACGAATCTATTGATAGTAAATTGATTAGACATGTGTGTTTGCTTTGCTTGCACACTGATTTTTAGCTAGACTAGCGGAGATCCTTTGTTAATCTATTTATGGAGCGCTCTCATATTCTGAATCTGTGCACTGCTTGTATGTCCAATAGACGGTGCCACCAGTCTGCTCTTCATCTATTTCTTGGTTTGATGTATTTTTGTATGCACTGCAGTTATACTCCATATGTGCCTCCTCTGAAATGCCTTACTTACGTGCAGTGCTTTAAAGTTTTTATAACAAATTGGAGCCTTCAATCCCTCTATAGTATACCATCTTTAATTTCTATATTACAGTTGAGGAGCTACGTCTCCAGTCACCTGTAATAAAGGAATAGCATAGCTGCTAAACTGTACAAAGTTACTACAACTGAGTTGTGATTTCATAATGGCTGCTGCCAGTACCCAAGGCAAAAGGCAAATTAGACCATAACTACAACTGTGGTTTAAACCTCAATGAGAAATGCCTTTTCCTTCTAATCTATTTTTCTAAATTAAAAGCAATAAGCAGAAAGGAGATATTATTGGAAACATATTGATTTGTTGCATGCTATAGATCGTTACAGAAAGAACAGAATCGCTCTGCCTGTATCTACACATTTTGAGCTACAGCATTTTTTAACGCAGTAAACTACTGAAATCTTTTCGTAACAAATTACTAACTGCTTTTTGATGTTTTGGAGTGTTTATTCTTGCCCTAAAAACCTTACATTTTTTTTATAGGAAACAGCAACATTTCAAGAGCCAAATTTACTAATATTTAACACAACCAAAGATTTTGGACTGTATTTTATAAAAAAGAGAGAACAGACCAGAACCATTTCTACTGAGATATGGCACTGTTTCTCTGTTGCCTTGCGCCATGCACACTTCTTTGACCTGCAAAACAATGGTGTAAGCCTGATGTCTAGTTTAGGCTTTGTACTGTACAACATGCCCTTTCCAATACCAATTCCTTTTCATTGGAATCAGAAAAAGTTACAGACAAATACGTGTATCGTAAGTCATGTTAAAAACTGCTGTAGCTCAGAAAATGTGTATAAAAAAATCAGCAATGTGCCTACATGCCTGTGTATGCTACACCCCCAATCACAGTCACTCTGTTATACCTTATATTTATGCACTGGCTCTTGTTCCTTCACCTATATGCTGCTTGTATACTCTACTCCTATTTACCTATTTATCCAATAGTTATGCACTGTCCTTATATGCTGTGCATGTGTATGCTTTGTATGTTACATGAACACCATTTTGTCAATGGCTGATGCTTCCCCTTGTCACAGGGAAGGAGGGCATCGAGGCACCTTTCCTTAGCTGGGGAGGTCACACCCATAGGAGCTGTGACCTCTTCAGCCCAACAATGTTCAACTCAGACAGCCAGGAGTCTGTGCAAATCGAGCATGTCTCGCTCCTGGCCGTCCTGATCTGAACATGAAGAGTGTCTGTCAGGCTGACCTTTGCTCAGCCTGACAGGCACTCTTCATGAGCGGCAAAAGGTGGGGGGTGTATGGCCCCTCTGCCCATACAGCACACATTCCCCCTTGTTATCTTGGTGCTAAATTACTTACGTTTACTGCTACCCAACTCTACAGTACTCACTTTAACGACCTAAGGATTATTACATATTGAGTGAACCAAGTGAGACAGGAACATGAGACCACAGGTTCAAACTCAAATCCCTGAAGTGAATGCATTAGTCCACTGAGCCACTGGAGCAAGTTACTGTGCATTTTTGGCATGCCACACTTATTACATAAGACTTTAATCTGCTGCTGTAACAGTCTCACTTTCTGTCATAATTTGTCTTCAGTTTTTCCATTTTGTCTGGTGAAGTGACTCACATTTATTCCCCGTTTGATGGTCTTTTGTGCATTGCTGCACTCTCCTGTCTTCCCACAGTTGCCACATTGTCACCAAATATCTGTTTGACACAAAGTTTTGTTCTAGTTTATTTCTGGTGCAGTGGGTGGGCTCCTTGTAATGATTGTCTTCTAGATTTTTCGAAAAGTGGAAATTTCAATGCCATATTGTAAGTGTTCTTCATACCTGCTGTACCATGGAACTCATGAAATACACAAGCAGTATTTTTAGAATTGACAGAAATGCTCAATAATTAGTAATACACAGGTGCATCATCCCAACAATGACCTTCAGTTAGCTTACACCAGATAGTATCAACTCACATGAGTTGAAGAGCCATATATCACTAATATTTAGTATGCAAACTACTCTCCAGGTCTATCTGTAAAGGGACAGAGATTTTAGGGGGGAATTAATTAAATATTCACCTCTCGTATTCAGGAGGTGCTGATTATTTTCTCCTTTCATTATGAAAGAATAAAGTACCACACATAGTTAAAAAATGCCTACTCTAGTATCGTTTCAGTTAGTATGCGCTGCATTATCTGTAAGTATGTATGTATGGTACGTGCTGGATATGATGCTGTGTAGGCCTAGAAACAGGAAGCTGGAGGGTGTATAGAGGTGGAGTAAATGATTGGAGAGCCTGTGTGTGGTTTACCCAAGCAAGTGAGTAGCTTTATAGCAATAGCAGCCACAGTAGCAAATGCTTAGTTAGAAATATTCTCTACATTGAATGGCATTGCCCAGTTTATTCCTTAACAGCATATAATATTCTACATAAACCCAGGAATGCTTAATCTCCTTTCTAGAGCTGGTTCCCTGACATGATTGTCTTAAGTGGCTTCCTAGTGTGCCACCAAGCGGGAGAAGTCAGACACTGCTAATAGCATGTGATGGAATACTATTAATAAGGAGATGGTTAAAAACATGTAATTTTTTCCAGGAGCCTCTGAAATCCTTGTATGGGCCCTGCTCCTTGATTGAATTTTAGCCTTCATTTCATGTAGTTTGTTTTACTAGAACACAGCGCCTTCTACCTAAGTCTAGTGTGATACAAGTGGGCTACAAGCCAGTTGAATGCTCTAGTTTTTCATTATTTAGGATTAATTCATTATCCCTTTCAATTGTGTATTTATTTAAAAAAAGTTTCGATATATTTGTAGTTTTTGATGTTCAAAGTGGACCCCTTACTATTTCTATTGGAATACATAAATGCATCATTCTATGATCCTTTAAATGAATGAAATTCAGACAAATGTACATTTCAGTCACCCAGTTCTAAAGGTGTGAAGACGGTCAAGATTTGAACCGTTTGTGAAAATCACACCATGAAGTCTTGATTTCTGCTACTACTATGCCCTGGTGGGTCACTTGCAGTGCAAACATCCATTGGAGCATTGTGTATAAGGAGGGTGAAAGCAACCAAAACAGATTAATATTTTTTTTTAAAGTTGTTCATACAAAACTCTGATTGACTATATACCAAAGGAGCCTCCTCACTTCACCCACTTTGGCAACATCATCCTAAGTATCTACCTTTAGTTTTTGTGCTAACAGACTAAAAGTGAAATTTTGTTATTAGGCAACGCACTTGACTGCTGATAAGGGCAACATGTATTGCAATATGTTTATTAGGGCTTTACTCTCTATGTAGACTGATACAGAAATTTAGTGGCCAATATAAACACAGATCACATAGCAACAAGGTCATAATTAATGCATAGTGTGAAAGGAAATCTTTCAAATAATTAATGTGGATGAGCAGACAGGCTACAATGCAGTGCCAAAAACAAAATCATTTTCGTTATGAAATAACATTTCAAGGGTCTATGAAAAGCTTTCTATAACAGCCTGCCTAGAAAAAATATCAATCCGCTTTTTGACATCAAAATTATTTTCAGAATATGGGGTGAGATATTGTATTGTGACTTTAGTCAAAAAAACTAGAATAAAAATACCTTGAGTCTATTTGTCCATTCTTCTGTTTCTGGTCTCACATTATGTTGTGGATCCTTTGGGGGAATATCTGTCACTACACATTTGCACATGTCATGAACACACATCGCCAGGTTAGTTATTAATTCTATAAATAGTTCCTTAAATGTTGCTTCAGTGCAACTCCTCATTGATATTTTCCTGTGTTTATAACTCACTAGAGTGTAGCACATCTAGTTTGCAAGCGGCTAAATACTCATGCAGCATCATACATCGGTAGCTGTTTGACCAACAAACTTATCTATTAGGAAACATTGCCTCTTTGTGCAGTCATCAGCCCAGAGGAAAAAAGGATTAAATTCTAAGATGTGTTCAATGGCTGCACTCTAACAAACCAGAAATAATCACTATCAATGGGGCACCTTTCAAAAAGACTCCACAAATCTCAGTAATCTGTGCCTTACACGTGAGTCACAGGACTGTGCAAAATGATCCTTCTAGGCTCTTCCTCTTAACTATCAATAGCATTCTAACTCTTTTGTCAATGTGGTGACTTATTTTGCAATTAATAGTAAAAAAAAACAAATAAAAACAAAATCCAGAGAGCATTTGTAATACCTTGCTGTCACCAGTGACTGAGGGTTGCAAGTTGCAGGAAAAATAAAGGTACAAAATTACTTTATACTACAGTTATAGTTTACTGGAAGTATATAAAGAACATATATTCATGGTAATGATGAGCCAATCATTAACTGATAAACCCTCCAGCTTTCTATTAACAGCTCCTCTATGCTTTCAATATGATGATACGGATGTTACATAAGGGACAAGGAAGGGATACGGAAGTTGCAAAGATCTTAGGCAAAAAATAAATACCAGGAGTAGATTAATATTTCAATATTTCTTGCACAGAAACTTCCCTCCAGAGGATCAGTGATATTGTTCAATCAACCTCTAGATACATAACATTCATTTCTATTGGAGTGTTTTCGGGGGGTTCCTCCCAAGCCTCATATAATTATTTTTGTTATTCATGTTATTCAATTATCTGTAAGCTTCTGTTAAGTATTGTTCTCTACTCAGTGTTCCAATATGCATCCCTTTGTCAGAGGCCTTCATTATAATGGAGTCATCCTCAATTAGATGTTTTCAAAACCTCAAATTCCTCATGTGATAGCTTAGCAGAACTTTTCTCTGAAAGGAATTCTCTGAAAATGTATCATAACATTCTTAAGGGTTGGTTTTCTCAAGTCCGGCTAATCTTTATCTGGTCAAATTGGGAACATTTTTATCATGAACAAGAACACTCATTAAGGCAGAACTGAAGAAAATACATAGATATTTGTGTATCTGATTCAGCAAGGAACTTGAAATATGGTGTGCATTATGATACCAACTAATGATTTATAAGCTATTTTGGCATCATTTATTTAAAAATGGTCGATGTGACATATTCCATGAAATTATCTGATAGAGTGGGCATCAGTCAACAGTTGGTGACTGAGATGCAACATTAATACAACATTATTATTAAGGTAGTTTTTCTCCAAAATATGATGAATTGTGATAATATAATTTTCTGCCATCGGTTCCTAATTTTACCTGGATTTGGAATTTAGTGTTAAATTTTGGATCAAGAGAACTACTCTTCATTCTTTAATATTAATATTTTTGTTCAGTAATCACAAACAATGTTACCTAATGTAATACATCTGATTCAATCTATCTTTGGATATATGTCGTAATTAATTACTGTTTGTTGTTGATTGGCATGTGATGCATGCTAATACCCATTGGTGGAGCCATGATATAGAAAACCAAATAAATGAGTTGTACATATTGTTAGCTTGTTCTTTGTATACATTTTCATAGAGTAATCATTACCATATTTGGATATAAAAGAATGCTTGTTGTGGAAATTGTTTTTGCTTTTTTGTGATATTTTTCTTTCAGATTGATTTGGCCTTCTCTCTGTACACTGAAGGCCACAGTGCATGCAGAGCAAGATTCAATAGACCTGCATATGAGAGTTTAGTATTTCAAACATATTGTTTTCCTGAAGAAGGTGGGCCAAAATACCATTGACGAATATTTCCAATGTGAAACTCTTACATCTGTTTGTTATGAAAACATAAATGAAGAGAAGGTGAGATGTTTGGCCTTGTTTTAAATAAATGTAATGGTTTCACAACCACTCTATAGTGTCAAGGATTTTAAGTGGGTAGAAAAGCTATCTGTTCATATGATTTGTTTTATTTACAATTTTTATTTGTCACTGGGTATCTAAAAAGTCAGTAAAAATGAAAACAAGAGACAGGTACACATTGTATGACACAGACATGCATTATCCAGCAGTACAATTTTGCATTCTCATGGTCTTAATAAATAGGCAACTGTAAACATGAAATTTCCAATACATTTAATTTGTATTTTCTTTCTATATCAAGCAAAATGTAAATAAAAGATTTGCTTAACTCATAAGCAAAGTATCAGTAATGTATTATCAGTTTATTATTTTAGATAGGTAAATCACTCTAGACTTTCGCCATTTTATTCAACAAACCATTTTTTAAATTATAACATCAATCCAGTTTAGTCACACGTCTCTTGTGTACTATCCACTTCCTTTAACTTGGGGTAAATATATAATTCCATCTCTTGGGTACGAGAAGGCTCCAAAAAAGAAGAGACGGTCCTTTCATTACCAAGGTGACAACATTTAGTAGTATCTAAACTTCATCTTTCACATTCCTTCATTCATAGTTTAATTTTTGTTAGTGCACTGAGCTTATTTTTGTAAATTCACATTGATTAACTATTTTTAAAAAATAGCATTGTCTTATGTATTAAAATATTTCTAGAATGAGTATTTTGCAAGATTGACTAGAGCTTTATATATGACTAAAAAAGAAAAGTGAAGCGCCAATACACAAGTAATGTTATTTTTTTACCATAAGAATCATAAAGTAGTGCACACATGTGCATTGCTTGCACAACTACCCTAAAAGGTTTCAGGGGATAAATATTAGGTTGAGTTGGAATTTAAATGCTCTTGTTGGAGTGTATGGATTTTTGAGTGAGGGAATTTCTCCCGCACTAACAGCTGGTATGAATATGAGATGAATGACTGTTTTTTTTTTACATTGCTTTATTCCTTTGAATTGTTTGCCCCTCTCCAGGCTCTGAACTGTAGCTTACGTAATTGCAATATGTTGGGCCTGGCCATTTTTGCAGGATCATCCCTAGACTTGTTTGCCTTTTCCCTCCACTTTTTGCTGAATTTGTTTTTATTGGCTTTAGGACTCTAGGCACTCTAAAAACTGTTGATCAGTGCTCAAGTGCGGGTGTTCTGTACTCTAAATATGGTAACATTGGCCTATCCACAATTGGCATATTTAATTTACTTATAAGTCCCTAGTAAAGTGCACTATATGTTCCCAGGGCTTGTACATTAAATGCTACCAGTGGACCTGCAGCACTGATTCTGCCACACACTACAGTAGCCTTGTAAACATGTCTCAGGCCTGCCACTGCAGAGTCTGTGTGAGCAGTTTTAAACTGCTGTTTGAACCAGGCAAGTAAACCTGCTTCCCAGGCCCAAACCTTCCTTTTTATTACATGTACGTTACCCCTAAAGTAGGCCCTAGTTAGCCCCAAGGGCAGGGTGCAATGCAATTTGACATATACTTTTAGGTTTAACATGACCTGGTAGTTTTTTATTACTGCATGGCCTATCTCTCCTATATATTAACATTGGGGTTACCTTGAACTATCATTTAAGAGTGACTTTCAATTCACAACTTATAGCGATGTTGGATTTTAAATTGTAAGTCTGAATTAAGTTTAGAAATGTTGCTGTCTCTCACCTTAACCATTCTGTACCTCTGCCTATCTCTGAATACACGTTTGGCGGGGTGATAGCTGGGCTTTGTGCATTCAATCTAAGCAGTCACACCCAAAGGGAGCTTGGGTGTGACATTTGCATCCTAATGGCACATCAACAGGCTGATGGGTCTTCCTGAGCTGAATAGGGCTGTGCGTCTCCTCACACAAATGACTGCACACTCCCTTGTAGAGTGTCTGGAGCCAAGGTAAGGAAGGACAGGGACCTTGTGAATTTCATGGGCCTATTTGAAGTCCCCCCCACTTCAAAGGCACATTTGGGTATAAGAACTAGACCCCAAGCCCCACCAAATCAGAATTGTACTGGAATTAAGGAAATTCTACCAGGAAGAAGAACTGCTGTGCTGCCAGGATGAACTGCCACTCTGCAACTACATTGCTGGTTTGCCTACCGCTTGCTGTGTGCTGTGCTGTAGGAGGGACTGC